>NW_006773444.1:823034-827398 GCF_000442215.2 Lipotes vexillifer | reverse complement strand
CGTCTCCCTATATTGTCCGCTGCCTGCCCACCTTCCACCTGGCAATCCGTAAGCTCCTTCTCCGCCCCCACCTGTCCGTGAGTGGTGGACGTGAGGGCTGTGGAAGCGAGAAGCTGTGCCGCGGTTACCTGCAGGGCTGATGATTTCAAGACGCTTATGGAACTGAGGACGTGCAGGTCATGGGTGGAGGAGCTGGGCTCCGGTCCTGGCTTTTCAGCCCTGGAACTTTGTAACTAGAGGAGCTCTGCGACCAAGGAGCGTTTAGAGATGTTTTATACCTTCTAGACCTCTGCAGCTTTGTAGTTATAGGAAGGAACTTTGTGACTCTAGCATCAATTTAGAAACATTTTATATATTCTAGATCCTGAAACTTTGTAACTATGAGAACCTTGTGACCACAGAAACATTTAGAAATAGTTTATGCCTTGTAGAACCCTGCAATTTTGTAGCTACAGGAACTTTGTGCCCACAAGAGCATTTAGAAACATTTAATACCTTTCAGAACCCTGAAACTTTGTAACTGCACCAACAGAGGAGTATTTACAAACATTAAGATCTTGGAGAACTATGCTGTAGGTACCGTAGCCACCAGCTAACTTTGCCTCCTGAGCCCGCCGGATGGGTAGCCCAAATTGAGATGTGCTGTGAGAGTGCAATTGCACCAAACATATGAAAAAATGAACTTTTTTATATTAATTATATGGAAATGATGATGATAATTTGGGTTACATGTTGAGTTAAAGTATACTAATTAAAGTTAAGGAAAATTAACATTAAAGTATTTAATGAAAAATAATCTTGCTTACTTTTTACCTTTTTAATGTGACTACAAGAAGATTTTAAGTTACATGTGTAGCTCATATTACATTTCTGTTGGACCCTGTTGTTCTAGAACTCTGAAGCTTTATAAATACAGGACCATTTGTACACGGAATGGGGAAGTTAAGCACATATTACTGTCATCAGCCATCTCTTTTCCCAGGCTTCCTACCTTTAGTTTAACAAGTAACTGTTTTGAAATCGCATGGGTTGGTTTGGTTGTTGTCAGCAGTTGAACTGCTACCTGAAAAGGACATCTTTTTCCTTTCAGACTTTGCTTGTTTTCTGCGACTGGGTAAATTACCTAAAGAAACTTTCCTAGCCACATCAAAAAGAAAAATGACTTGATGTGCTGGAATGGGGCAGAATCAGCCCGTGCTTTTTTCTTTCTCATATAAAAATTTTTTTTAAATGAAAAAGCACCCGTTTTCCTGGGTATTGATTCCTCGTGACTGCTGTTAGTCTGCCATGGGAGTGGGTGGGGCCATCGCCAGACCCCGCCCCTAAGGCTGCTCCACTTCCGGGAAAACTCCCGCTTGAGGCCGGCTGAGCCTCAGACGTTAGGCAGCAGTGGCTTGTCCGCGGGTGTGGCCTTGGCAGAGTGACCCTCCGTGGGAGGGAAGGCTCCCGGTGAGGTTTCTCCAAAACGCGCAGCTGGTATCGGAATGCCTGTGCTGCTTGTTTACCCTTCGTTTCCTTGGTCTTAAGCCAAAACAAACTGTCCATAAGAAACTGTCTGTCTTAGAGTGGGGTGTGTGTTGGGCGTGAGGAATGATGCCTGGGAAAGGAACATCTGCGCAGTTGACTTTCAGCTAAAAAGAGGTGCTAATGCTTCTGGCCAACTGTGATTCTTCAGGGGCACGCACGAGGGCCCTCCGGCTGCACCCACAGAAGCTGCCCTCCAAGCCCAGGGACCAAGTGCTTCCAGCTGGCTGTTACAGGGAGAGAGGAATAGCTGTAATCCATCGGCAGCCCTTTGAGGAGAAGTGGATGGGGTGGGTGAGGAAGGAAAAGCAAATTCTGCTAAGTCTCCCCCTCCTGAAGCTGTACATTGGAAAGCATAATACATACATCACACTGGTTTGGGCTTTTGCCAGATGAACCATTCACCCAGAATCCAGAGTGTGGCGGGTCCTATCCCGCATCAGGAGAGGCACCGGCTGCAGAAGCCAAGTGGTCCACAGGCCTGGCCTTGCCCCGCCTCGAAGGTGCTCGGCAGCCTTGGATAAAGCACTGGCCAAGGACCTGGGCTCATCCCTCCACAGCACTCCCAAGGCCGGTGGCTTCTGTCATGTGTCCACTCTCTCCTCCTGGACAGGCAAGGCCCTGGCGAACCAGGTCCACACTGGGGCGTCAAGAGCAAGGTCAGGTGAGAGGTGGGTGGGGTGTGTCAGCAGAGTGTGGAGCTGAGCATCTGAGACAAACCTGGGACATGTACAAGAGGCAGACGGAGGAAAGGGGCGGGCAGGCAGGCTGAGCCAGGTGGGGGGCAGAGGACGCGGTGTAGGGACCCCAGACTTCACAAGAGGGCCTGACGGGAGGTGAGACCGGCAGGCAGAGAGCAGGTCTGAAGCCCTGAGCTTGGGGCTTGGCCACTGATGGTTAGACCAGGCAGCTCAGGCCGGAGCCTGGGTGGGAGGAGCGTGGGGAAGGGCTGGCTCAGGCCTTGCTGCAGCGCCTCCTTGAGGAGTTAGGATTGTCACACACTGGTTTAGGATCATCTCAGGGATTGCTAGGTACTCAGGAACAAAATAAAATTATAAACACATCATGCCATGTGTATTGGGCGTGGTATCACACACATGTAAACGGCTTCTCATAAAAGAATTAGTACTCATTAGAGGACCAAAGGATCATTTTAGATGTTGCCCATTTCAGACATTGCCTTATCAATCAAGCTGCTTTGTACCAAAATGAGCATACTTCAAAAAAAAAGTATGAAATACTTGCCGTAATCCATCCATTTCAACAAATCACACTGGTCGGCGATGGTGCCCAGGTTTCTGCCTCACCCTTGTCCACAGACACAGGTTACTTTTCGATCATCATGACCGTCCTGTGTGGAGTTGCATGTCTTGATTTCTTCACGTGACATGCCGGCTTAAGCAGCGATCTGTTTTTCCACCTACATGACATGGTCATCATAGGATGCAGTGACTGAGGGGACTCCCTGCTGACGGAAGCTGTAGAGACCTCCCCATGAATATGATGAACATGCTGGTGTTTATGTTTTTCCTTCCATAGCATTATTTTCTTTTTTCTTTTTTTTTTTTTTGCGGTACGCGGGCCTCTCACTGTTGTGGCCTCTCCCGTTGCGGAGCACAGGCTCCAGAGTGCAGGCTCAGCGGCCATGGCTCACGGGCCCAGCCGCTCCGTGGCATGTGGGATCCTCCCGGACCCGGGCACGAACCCGTGTCCCCTGCATTGGCGGGCGGACTCTCTACCACAGCGCCACCAGGGAAGCCCCATAGCATTATTTTCTTAAGGCAAATTATCAAAAGCGGGGCTAATGAACCAAAGTTCCTGCAGAGTTAAAGCCATGCTTTTGCTTCTTGGTGTACACATTCCCATTGCTTTCAAGTTAACACCAGAAGCAACAAGTGTGAGAGTCTCAGATTCATGGAGTTGTCATCAGTCTGGGGTGATCTTCTTTCTCCAGTTTACACTTTATGAAATCATATCATCAGTGGCACTTCTAAATTACTTTTTAATTCTTTTTCTTCAAAGGGTGCATTATTTTAGTTTAGTTTTTATTGAAGTGTAGTTGATTTACCATGTTGTATTAATTTCAGGTACACAACTAAGTGAATATATATATATATATATATATATATATATATATTCATACACATGTATATATGTGTATATATATATATTCTTTTTCAGATTCTTTTCCCTTATTGGTTGTTACAAAATACTGAGTATAGTTCCCTGTGCTATCGTTTTTAATTCTTATTAATATCATTCTGTTCCCATGGAACAGTGTGATTTTGCACACTTTGAAGGAAAGGCAAATACTTTGAAGGAAAAGTATAGAAATAATTTTGTTTGGCTGGACTTTAAACAACTTAAAGTAGGAGGCAGCATTTGAAAAGTGCTCTGTTTTCCATTTCAAACACTGTTTTATAGAGCCCTTTCCATTTTTTTCTCTGCTGTACACTTTATTGAATATTTAAATGAGATTTATTTAAACCACCACATTCCGTGAAAGAGAAAAACACAAGTTTAGTAAATGCATTCAATTAAGTCTTGGGGTAGAAGCAACAGGAAACACAGCCTTGAGCCTCCCGTGGTCGTTGTTAGTTGGTCCACAGCCACACAGATCTCGGCCAGCGCTCTTTGTTTGCCGTGTCAGAGGACATTAGCTGAGACGGGTCTGGAGGCCACTTCCTGGCTCCAAAGGAACACGATCACCAAGTAAGAAAGACTCATTTATCAGAACACAAACTTTGCTACATAAGTGAGGATGGTACAAAGCATATTTCAAGCATCATTATCTCGGCCTGATTAGTAATGATGGAAATCGGTCCTCGATTTTAACGGTC
>NW_006773444.1:777647-822937 GCF_000442215.2 Lipotes vexillifer | reverse complement strand
GCAGGAAAGACCTTCAGCTTTCACTGAAGAGTGACAATCACCCCATATGTGTCTCTGTTCTTGACACAGCAAGAAAACAGAGACAAGAGCCTTTGCAAAGGCTGCTTTCAAATTGCTTTGGCAGCCGTTGTCTTGTGGATGCCGCTGTTCAGGGACACAGATAAGGAAGGTCCAGTTCTCCTTGCAGGGGTGGGGGGACATCTCCCTGGATGCCTGGGTGGCAGCACCACGTGGCACCTCTGGATACAGACGTGGCCAGCCCTCCCTGGTTCTGGAACCCCTGTGAGCTTGGGCTGCACCATCCTGAGCTCACACGGTTGCCTCTCTGTGAAGCAGCAGTAAGGACCTCACCTGCCTTATATCTGCTTGTGAGGTTTGTCATAGGATGATCTGGGCAAAAAAGCCCCAAGTAGGTCCCCGCGTGGGAAGGCTGCATGAGGCACGGAGGGCACTGTGTGGCCCCCCGCTATGGGCATTTCCCCCATCCAGTTAAAACCCTGGGGGGCCTGGGGAGGGGGATGGGCTGGGGAGGCTGTCACCAGTGTCACTGCTGCCCTGAGGTTTGCTGTAGTCGTGGTGATCACTGTGCACCACACACACACACACACACCACACACACACACACACATACACCATCTGCGTCCCAGTAGGTCCAAGGGCAGCAGTGGTCCAATGCCTTTGGAACTGCAAGAATTTGACTATGAGTTGTACCTTCTTCAGATATTTCCAGATATCTGATAATGAGTAAATAATGAGATAAACGAATGCTCTCCCTTTCTCCTTGGTCTTCCCTAGAAGTGGAAGAGTTGCTCCAGCCTCACATGAGGATGAAGACCTATTCATGACTGGCCAGTTCCAGAAAACCCTTGCAGAACTGGACGAAGAGCTGGAAGGTAAGCAGCGCCTGCTCCTGCTTGGACCTTGCCCCATGTGGCCGGTGCTCTGAGGGTTATCTTCTCTGACTGAACTTTATGTCACCACACGGGGAAGATGTCTGCAGAGGGAACACAGCTCCGTGTGAGGAAGTCCCGGACTGGGGGCTGAGCACACAGGTGAGCACAGCTCCCTGGAGGGGACCTTGCATCTGGGCTGCTGAACAGTCCCGAGGAAACGTCTGAGCAGCTGCTTAAAACCTCCTCTGAGTAATACTGATTTTGCACATTAAAAAGTCTTCCATATACATGAACAGAAAAGAAGTTCTCCAGCCCTCAAATGAGTTAGGGAAACACTGGGTGCCACACAGGCAAACAGGGCTATTTATTAAACCTCCAACCCTGTTACTTGCTAATATGTGGCCTGACTTTCAAAGGGAAACGCAGAACACAGCGTGTTGACAGGGACCCCTCTTAGAGTGGGGCATCTCCGAGCACTGCGATTCTGTGCATATATCAGAGAAATAATAGTGTAAGGCCGAAGCAGATGCAAATCAGCTCAGTAAAAACTGGAAATCTTTCAAACAAAGGCACAGAGTGAAAATCAACTAGGAAGTAGATGTTGGCTGTGCCTTCAAAGAAAACAAAACAAGAAGAAGGAGACAGGCTCCAGAGCCGGCCCGGAGTTTTGTCTGACTTGCTTTTCAGTGTTCCGTCCTCAGATGGGGCTGACAGGGCTGAGAAACCTTAATCAGCCTTAGTGTGTCCTCTGGCTCTGCCCGCAGGGCTCACTGCATCCTTTAGGGCTAATTCCGATGGGCTCAAGGCTTAGTCATCTGCCTCTTGATAAGCAAAGCAAGAGCAAGCTGTCCCATAGATTTTGTGGTGCTCCTGGTGAACAAGAGCAAAAGATGAAAGTCAAAAACCCCCAGTCCGCCTTCCCACCCTGCCCTGAGGTGGTGTATATGGAGGGCTTGGACTTAGAGATCAATCTGTCAGTAAAGATACGGCAAAATGCTGTATGACACCTCAAGGCGTCACAGATCGGCAGGCAGGTCCTCTGTTGAGTCATACAAGCTGAGACTGCTTCCAGGCATGTGTAGATGACAACCCAAAATGACACTTTAAATAACTTACGCCAAAGGCACCCCAGAGAAATCAAAGTCGGGGTGCAATTTCACTGAATAAGGGGCATAGTTGTCCGAGCAGTGCCCACCTGTGACCTGTGTCGTGCTTCTTTGCAGAAATCGAAGAAAGCTATGAAACCGACTCGAGCTCCCTCACCAACTGCATACACAGCATGTCCGGTCGCTGCCCGCAAGGCACCATCATCCCCGACGGCGATACCGAGGCAATCCCGGTGACATTCATAGGGGAGGTTCTCGATGATCCCGTGGACTCGGTAGCATTTACCAACAGAAACAACAACGCTGGCTCTTTCGACGCTGGGAGCTCGGCCAGCAAGAAGGCCCAGCTGCCGCCGTGCCAGGCCGAGCACAGCCAGCAGCACGGGCAGAGGAGGGCGGCGGGGCCTGGCTCACCCGCTCCTTCCCAGGACCCTGGGAGAGAAGTCATAGTGGCCTCGGCCAGCACCTGGAAGGATGTGACTCCCAGTAAAATGGCGCCCAAGGCAACTTCTGCTTCAGCGTTTCACAAGCACGACCTGAATGCGAAGGAGGAACGCAAGATGGCCGGCTCTGCTCATGGCGGGAGGACCCTGGCCACCAGGAGGGTGAGCACGCAGCCAGGGAAGGAAAAGGAAGGAGATGATAAAAGTGACGTCTGGACACTACCGCCGTGGTATCGAGACCAACACCCAGGGGGGAGTTACGGGCTTAAATATGGCCTCACAACGTATAAAATCGTCCCTCCAAAGTCAGAGATGAAATGTTATGACAGGGGAGCATCCCTCTCCACGGGTGCCATAAAGATCGACGAGCTAGGGAACCTGGTGAGTCCCCACACGAATGCCGGCAGGACCATAGTCCCGACATCGCCCACTCTGGAAGCAGAAGCCCCGCCCATTGGAAAAGTCAAAGAATTCTGGAGGTCCAACTCTATAGAAAAACACTCTGGCCGGCCCACAGAGGGGGCCAAGAGGACCTCTACCCGCACCACGCCCACGAATCCGCAACCTCAAGAAAGCAGACTCAGAGCGGAGCCCACTTCCCCAGACCCCAAAGCGACATTGCCCCGGCCCAGGTCCCCCCACCCAGAAGATGGGAGACCTCTGGAGGAGGGCAGAAGCTGGACACTCCCAGCAGCTGCTTGTCCCCTGAAAGTGCCAGCAGCTAACACCGCAGAAGTCCCGTTTCTCAAACCTCAGAGAAGAACATCCAGCCAGTACGTGGCCTCTGCCATTGCCAAGCGGATAGGGACCCCGAAAGTCCACACTGACGTGGAGAGGAAGCCTGATAATGCCCAGAAGACATGTGAAGAGCCAGAGCCAACTGGACGACCTCCCATGATGAAGGATGGTACCACCCCCAGCCTGTACCCAGAGACAGGCGTGCGTCACAGTGGGGACGAATCGGCAGCAGGAGCGCATCCCGGAGGGCAAATCAGCAGCCCTTATGGGAAGCTATCTACTCAAGACGGTCCCACTGGCATCCACAGAACTTCCCATGGACCACTAATCACAGCTGCCCAGAGGGGTCAGGCTTCCGTGGGACAGAGCTGTGGTCTCAGCGGAAAGCAAAGCCCAAGGAAACACAGGACCAGTTCGGCATCTGATCCCAAGTGCCAGCCGGCCAGCACGAGCCCCCCTCCCACTCGCTCGGGAAGTGATCAGACTCCAGGCAGTGCCCTGGTGAATGGCTCCAGGTGGGTCTCGGTCCACAAAGAGCCTCTCCACTCTCCGAGAGTGTCTGATACAAGTAGCCACGCTGGACAGGAGCCCCCAGAATGGGAGGAAAAGCCGGGTTTGTCAAGCACAGATGTACCTGAAGCCGATGGTACCCTGCCAGCCAGTATCTTTGGGCCAAAGAAGAAATTCCGACCCGTGGTCCAGAGGCCAGCCCCGAAAGACACATCCCTGCATAGCGCCCTGATGGAGGCCATCCACTTGGCAGGAGGGAAGGACAGGCTTCGCAAGGTGAAGTCATCAGCGGGCTCCTGCCTCAGGGATGGGCCCTTCCCCACACCCACTCAGACACAGACTTTAAGGTGGCATCGGAGGAAGGAGTGCCGGGCTAGGGATGCGGGTGAATGCACAGGTTTAATTTTACCTGGATTTCTGTTTCCTTGCCTACAGAGTTGTTTGAATAGAACCATTAAGGGGCCAAAACTGATGGGTTTGGGCTCGTCCACACTGCCTTTAAGGCTCTTGACTGCCCTGGGGAAAGATGTCACCAATACATAGCCCTTGCCTGGTCGCAGGGGAGTGGAGAGGAGCGGAGTGGGGCAGGGGGGATCATTCATAACTGGTCCTTGAGCCTGGAGGGGTAGATGGAGGGTCAGGCTGGGATCCCCATCACCCTGCATTTTCAGCAGTGGTGGGCTGTCATTCTCCAGTAACCTTGGGGACAGTTTTACCACACCTGCCCCCATATAGGCATTTATCATCTTGCAAATGTTATTTAATAGCTACACCAACACTGATGATTGGGAACTGTGTCCTCCATTTTGCCATTGAGAAAACTGGGGGTCACCCTGCCAGCTAGTGGGGACCCAGGCCTCTCATCCAGGTCTGCAGGACTTAAAGGCACATATCTGCTCAGGAAAGCTAGGACCTGTAACAGGAGGGATAGGACATTCAGGGGAGATCATCCTATGCTATCCCAAATATATAACCTTTGATTTTTGAATAGTGTGAGGTCAATCCAGAATCTCAACCCCATAATTTTACCTTCTAACAGACAGAGACTGTGAAACTCACCCTGTAGGTCTGAACTGATAACTATGGGTTTTCCCTGCACTGCCTTACCGTCAGCATTCCCCCGTCTCCTGAGTGACATGTGTTGACATCGTTAATAAATATTCTAGACTCCAGAACCCGGCTCAGAGGGAGGTCCGAAGAAACCATCCTACACAGAGACAGACAGCGAGCGCTCAGCCCTGCTGGCAGCCATCCGTGGGCACAGTGGCACCTGCAGCCTGAGGAAGGTAAGGGGGGCCTCCACAGCTGCCCCCCGCAAGTGATCCTGGGGATGCTGCAACAGCCAGGGCAACCCCCGATTTTGTAAGCGATGCTAAATCATCATCGGAGTAGCCAGACCAACCGCAGGAGAGGCATTGAGGGGCAGCCCCTGCACAGAAACTCTCCCTCTCTCTCCCAAACGTGTAAGTCCTCCCTGCATATCTAGCTCTGTGCACTTCCCCAAATTCCGGGTACGCTGAGCCTGGCTTCAGGGCTTAGATCACCCAGCAGTGGGAGGCAGCAGCGTCTCAACTCAGGGATGGAGTTGCTGGTCTGGCACAGCTGCAGGACCACCTGGACTGGAGCTCGGGGACAGAAGGTCATCCAGCTTCCAGAGCCAGAATCCAAGGAAAAGTGGAACGGACACCTTCCCTTCCGTGTTTGGAGGAGGGTTCATCCCCATTGGTCGGTCGTTGGTGTGTGGCCCTGGGGTCTGTCCAGACACGCCACGATGAGGCAGGAGGGCAGCGGTCTCAGTAGGGCCAGACTGACAGCCCTCCTCCCTGCCGTCAGTCACTGCCACCACCACCACCCCGCCCCGGCCCCCAGGAAAGCCCAGGGATGGGAAGCAGACACGCCCCATGGGCTGGCTGCACGGTCAGATACCCTGTGCCGCCTCTTGGAAAGGACCTTTGGAACACTGTCATTTTAACCGTCTCGTTGCTAGGTGACGTCCTCCGCCTCTGAGGAGCTCCAGAGCCTCCGCGATGCCGTGCTGTCTGCACATGGAGCAGAGCCCCCAGGGCTAGAAGACCTCGGGATCCAGTCCCCACCCGCGCTGCCGCCGCCGCCGCCCCCGTCCCCTCCAGTCACCCAGGCTCCCACCGCATCCCGGACGGCGTCCAGGTCCAGCTCGGGCCCCCTCAGCAACCCGGTGGACGCCAGGCAGGCCTTGATGGACGCCATCCGCTCAGGCACAGGGGCCGCACGCTTGAGAAAGGTGAGGATGCGTGACTGCGCGTGCGCGCTCCCGTGGGCGAGAGGACAGGAGAATGCCCCTGGGCAGACGCGCCCTCAGCGGTGGGAAGTCACTGCCAAACTCCCTCCTGGGCTGCAGGGAGGGCTCCAGTGCACTCCTAACCCCTGAGCGTGTTTCCACCACCCACAACTGCCTCTGATTCAGGACGGCCACCTGTGATGCATCCTGAAGGGCCTGCACCACACTCGTGGCCTTCGGCCGGGGTCCAGGCGACAGCATAATTGGTTAATTAGTTCATCTTTCTCTCTTTCCTTCTTTCTTTCGTAATGTTTTTTTCTTTTGCCAGCATACATTTTGAAAATTATTGCATGTGACGTCCCTTGGGCAGGGCACACGTTTCTGGTTTTTCTAAAGCTTCTCCTCTATCTGGTCTTATGCTGGTCTGTACATTTATGCCCACCTAGTCCCTGAAAGCAGTGGAATTTGTGGCATCCAAAGTAGGATTCCCAAATTGAAAGGGCCTTTGGGCCAGATGGATTTTGAGATCTCCTTTAACTCCAAAATGATTCTGTGCATGGACTGACCCTCTCTCCCTGCCTGTTTCTAGTGGGTGGAAGAGTTAGGCTAATAATAGAGAGGTGGTGACAGGTATTATTTTCTGAGAGCTTATGTCCAGACCCTAAGCTTAAGTTCCCACATGTACCTGAAGAGGCCAGTACTAAGATTATCCTCATTTTACACAGAAAGTGAATGAGGCTCAGAAAACCTGAGTAACTTGCCCTTGTTCACATAGGGCTGGACCCAGACAGGGGTCAGTCTGGGCACAGAATGTCCACTCTGCACTGCTCTGCAAGAGAGCAGGTGGCCCACAAGACCAGTGGGCCACTCCCACAGAGGGCGGCAGGCTTTGCTAAAAAGTTTTCCCACCCAGGAGCCTAGGGCCTAGAAGGTAGTTCTCGCTGAAGCCGGGACGCCCAGCGGTGCCACCCTGGGCAGGAGCGGTGTGAACACCACTGACTGGGAGCGTTCCTGGGGCCACGACCACGGCTCCCAGCTCAGCCCCAGAGCGTGTCCATGTGATGGAGAGGCATCCATGCTGTGTGCTGTGGCCCCGACAGGGACCCAAGACATCACATAGGGAGGATGCTGAGGGCAATTCATCACAGAAAGCACAGCCCAGCCTCAGGATGCTGGAAAAAGAAAATGTGCTTAACCACATGGCACTGGATGGCAGCCAGTTTCACACTTTCTCCTCTGGATTGGGGGGGCGAGGGGAGGGCAGTTAAAAATTATTGAGGGCTTTTGGGTTTTCTTTACTTTTTTTTTCATTTCTATAGAATTTATATATTTATGAACTTAGAACTTTTATTACATAGAATGAGGGACAGGTGAAGAAATTGGGGTGAATGGCTAAATAAGTGTCCTAATAAATGGACCATGTGGATTCTGATGAAGACAGCTCTGGAATTCAACCCTGAGGCAACCTCTCTCCTCCAAGCACATTGCAATATCAATTGAAAGTAAGTGCCTGTCCACCGGTCAGAATGGCCATCATCAAAAAGTCTACAGATAATAAAAGCTGGAGAAGGTGTGAAGGAAAGGGAACCCTCCTACACTGTTGGTGGGAATGTAAATTGGTGCAGCCACTATGGAGAACACTATGGAGGTTCCTTAAAAAACTAAAAATAGAGCTACCATATGAACCAGCAATCCCACTCCTGGGCATACATCTGGAGAAAACTCTAATTCGAGAAGATACGTGCACCCCAGTGTTCACTGCAGCACTATTTACAATAGCCAAGCCATGGAAACAACCTAAATGTCCATTGACAGATGAATGGATAAAGAAGGTGTGGTACATATATACAATGAAATATTACTCAGCCATAAAAAAGAATGAAATAATGCCATTTGCAGCAACATGGATGGCCCTAGAGATTGTCATACTGAGTGAAGTAAGTCAGACAGAGAAAGACAAATAATCATATGATATCATCTATATGTGGAATCTGAAAAAAATGATACAAATGAACTTATTTATGAGACAGAAACAGACTCTTGACATAGAAAACAAACTTATAGTACCAAAGGGAAAGGTGGGGGGGAGGGATAAATTAGGAATTTGGGATTAACAGATACACACTACTATATATAAAATAGATAATCAACAAGGACCTACTGTATAGCCCAGGGAGCTCTACTCAATATCTTGTAATAACTTATAGTGGAAAAGAATCTGAAAAAAAATACCTGTATAGTATAGATATACATACATCCATATTTAACTGAATCACTTGGCTGTACTCCTGAAACTAACACAGTATTGTAAATCAACTATAGTTCAGTTAAAAAAAAAAAAAGAAAAAGAAAGGAAGTGCCAGTTGTTCTCAGAGAATCCAAAGCAGCACAGCTGGTTATCAACCTTGATGGTCTGGCTGGTCTGAGGGAACGATTTTGAGACTCTAAAACACTGTTTCAAAGTGAGAACCACAGGACATCTACATCCTGAGTCAGATTTTTCAGGGGTTTGAGCCTACTCATCTGCAATTTTCTAGTATTTATCAAGTCACTTTACATTGAGGTTTGAGATAATTATCCATGTCATTTGAGCTTTCGATACAGTTTGAGTAATGCTGACTGTAATTATATGAAGGCTGTACTCATTTCTCGTATACATCATCTCATTGGCTGGTTTTGGGTCATTTCAAATAGCTGTTACTCTGTCCACCTCCCAGGTGTTACGTGGATCAGGGGCCCAGAGAGAAAGGCCTGCCTGGGCTTGCACAGCGGGGGAGAAGCCACCCCTGCAACCTTGAACCTCAGGCTTTCTCTCTCTTAGAACGTGTGCCCATCCCTTCCAGAAAATAATTTTAAAAAACAAGTTTGGGAACTGTCCAAAAGAGCAGAGGAAGCTGTTGGTGCCACGAGAAAGAAAGTGGGGAGAAACACAAGAACAGTGGTAGGAAGGGCCGGGACCTGCTAGCCAGTGGGTGCGGGGACACAGACGTGTGTGTGTGTGTGTGTGTGTGTGTGTGTGTGAAACACAAGAACAGTGGTAGGAAGGGCCGGGACCTGCTAGCCAGTGGGTGCGGGGACACAGACGTGTGTGTGTGTGTGTGTGTGTGTGTGTGTGTGTGTATCCACACAGCGGGCAGCACGGCCCTAGCAGTGCCAGCAGGAAAGGTCCAGGGGGACTGAGGCCAGGCTGTTGCTCATCCGGATCTCAGCTTTGTGGCAGCAGCTTCACATGGCAGTCAAAAGCCCACATTTGGACTGTTTCTTGGATTAATCTAAGTGTTGGGACCTGCGTTACCCATTGGCAACGGTGAGGCAGTGAGTCTGGCGCATCTGAGGTTTTGATGCCCTTGGGCTGTAAGCTGGGCCTGAGTGAGCACAATGAGGGTAACCTGGGAGACCCTGTCCCTTTGTCTCCCCAATGCACCACATCTTACCTAGAGGCCTAAGGGCTGAGTGACAGGACTGTGTCACTGCTCTACACAGCGACCCAGACCCCCTCCCCTCTCCCCTGCTTACACTCTGCATCTCAGGGCCACATAAAAGCTGCCGAAGGACATGTGATTTCGGAGGCCAGGACCTGGACCTTCCACCCAGAAGCCTCAGCTCAGCCTCCATCAGGGACACCCAGGTGCGGCCAGGCCAGCCTCACCTAGAACCAATGTTTGTCCTCCTGGAGGTGTGCACCTGACCTCGTTTTCAACTGCCTCGCCCTCCCTATTGGTGTGGAACAGCAGACCTGTGACACCAGGGGACACACGTGCGATCCAGGTGACCAGGGCCAACTGTACCTTCTCTGAGGAGTCTAGTTAGGCAGCGCTTGTCTGCGGGGCACTGGCCGTGAATGTCTCTGTGGCTTCGCAGCAGATGCGGTTTGGGGTGTGTTACGGCATTTACACCTCGAGCCATTTGAGCTTTGCCTCTTTAGCTTTCTTTCACCTTTTGGGCTTTTAAAGTTGCATCACCTCAAGGAAAGTGAGCTAAGTGTGGAACTCCTGGGTCCAAGCAGTGTGGGCTTCACTGTCTGTGGATTCTCAATACGAGCAGAGGCTCCTTCATCCTTGGTGTTCAGTGATGCTCCGGGATGCGTGTAGCCAGGATAGCATCCTGGACTGAGGGGTGTTCCCAGCTCTCCCGGGTGGTGTGAGGGGCTGCAGCGCGTGAGTCCTCCAGGCATCTTCCTCCAGGAGAAGGAGGGCGTCCAGCTGTCCCGGGAGAGCTGGCAGAGGTGAGGGACTCTCACTGCTAAGGTGGGCACAGTTACTCGCCCTTCCCTGAACACACGTTTTGCGTTGGTGACGATGCTGCTTATGATAAAAAACCAGAGGGTCGATTTGATGTAGGAGGAATCATCACCTTAAAAGTGAGTTGGCCGTTTTTCAGGGCAATTGGAAGTCTGTTTGCCTCCCTCCACTGTGTGAATTGAACGCCCCGCCTCTGTGTTTGCGGTTGTCAGAGACGTTGCCCACTCTGTGTCTTCCGTCCAGCCCCAGATAACAGCATCCTCAGCTCTGCTCTGTCTGCTGCCCCTTCCGCAGTGGACACTGCCCTCCCTCGCTGGGGGCAGGGCTCAAATGGACCCCAGAATCCGCTTCCGCCTTCCACTCCATCCTGCATTCTTATTCGTGGTGAAACTGTGTGCGTTGGACAGCCTTTGTCGGTCTGTTTTAAATGCATTGTTTCAGAGGGCCTGGAATGGACACCAAGTGCCCTTTTAATCCGTGTTTATATTTAACACATTCACACGTCCAGCCATTCATTTTGCAAGCATTTCCTGAGAACCCACCAGGGTCCAGGGACTGTAGTAGCTGCTTGAGTTGGAGAGATGAATGAAGCATTGTCTGTGCCCCCTGGGGACTCTCAGCCAGGAGAGAAAGAAGGGGTTGGGGGTTTGTCCTTGGCCTTAGGGACATCTCACAAAGTTAGAGAGCTGGTGAAAGCCCCAAGACCTTTTCCTCGTGTGTCCTAGCTTTCCTCCAAGGAGGGCAGAGAGCAAGCTTCTCCTCTGTCCAGACCTTCCTGGACTGAAAGTCTGCAGCTTCCATTCCACAGATGGGAAAGTGGGGCACAGATGTCCTGTGGGCCTCGTCCTGGCCTTAACTAGGTCAGTGCCGCTGCCCAGCCAGACTCCGCGTCAGCCCGGCACGGGCAGACGCCTCTTGGAAATGCCTCATTAAGCCCCACGGTGGGCACGCCGCGGCTGGGCCCTCCCAGGTGTGCGTTTTCCCACCACAGGAATTAACTGATTCACATCACACGTGTGTCCTGGCGCTTGGCCTTGGCAGGAGACCCTGTGAGAAGTGATTAGACATGTGACACCATCGCCATCAAAGCCCAGGGAGCCCCTGAGCCAAGACAGAAAAGCAGCAGCAACTCTAGGCCATGCTGGGCTCGGCAACGCATAGTGTAGACCTTTGATGTGTTTCAGTGAAATTGGGAGAGTTAGAGGCACAGACAGGTTAGTTCTGTCTTTGCTGCCCTGTGACCATCCTGCCTATACAGACCTTCCATGTGACCTGTTTTTCCTGCAGGTGGAACCTAAGGATGCCTGTCACCGCTTCAGTGACCCCTCAGGGCCCTCATGGGTGCGGTTCCCTATTCCTGGAAGGAAAACGTTTCACCTCCTAGTGTTACCAGCTAATCCCCAGTCGTCCTGTGTGTTCCTGGATTAACCTCAAGCCCCCAGAAAGTCTCCCCCACCCCCCAGGCTGGAGGAGGTTCCCCATCAGAGCATCACCTCATTTCCCCCCATAACCACATCGCAGCCTAATTTCAGCAGTGATCCGTGTAACTCCTGTGTGAGCTTGCCCTCCTGCCACACCGTGAGCTCCAGCAGGTCCCGGCACCTTGCACAGCCCCCGACACAGAGTGGGTGCTCAGTAACTATCTTTTGGGGGAAGGGAGAGGGGGCGCCCACTCTTTGCTACCATATTGCCTGGCTCTCCAGACCAGTGGCCGAGTGCAACTTGGGGTCCCCGTGCTCAGAACTCGTCTATTTCATAATCGTGGTAAACTTGCCAAGAATCCACTTCACACTGGAAGGAATCACCTTCTTTTTCTCTGGAGAATAAGGTAAGTTCCGGACATCTCCAGTCTTCTGCCAACGGTCCCACTCCCGTTCTGCAAAGCTGGCTGACGGCTGCATGGCTGGGTCCCCTGGGAGTCCGTTAGCCCCCACAGGAACTCATCTGTCTGGGTGGAAAGAAGGGACCTGAAACAGAATCCTTTCGCTCCCTGACAACTTCTTTCCTTCCCCTGGACACCAGCCCTCTGTCACCACTGTTCATTTTACCTTTTTCCGTATAAACATCATTTTCCTTGGCAGGTGAGGAAGTAAAATTAAACTTGGATATTTTTACAGCTTTCTGACTTGGCCTCAAACTGCAAGCTTTGTCCCTTCACTGATCATCTTCTTGTCCAACCAAAATAAGAAAGAATCTTTCAGGAAGCTTGAAACCATTGGGATGCCAGGAACCCTTCCAGTGTTTTTCTTCCAAGCTGCGCCTTGCAGCACTCCCTCCTCCCCCGGGGGGTGCCCTCTGTCCTCCTTGCCCACCTGAATTTGGTCACACCCATCCAGGGGCAGGTCCACTGGTCATGTGAATGGGCGCTGGGCAGCAGAACGCTCCCCTGCCCCAGCCTAAGTAGCGATCCCTTACCAGTGTGGCTTTAAGCTTGGGCTGACACTAATGGCCATCAGTGTGGTTTATGCTCCCTTGTGGCCAATTCCATCACCAAGCTGTCTTTGTTGAATTGTCCAAGTCAGAGCTTTTTAAGGCTGTCCTCCTTTAATTTCCTTTTTGACACCAAAGTTTAGGAGTTCTCCTTTTCCTTCCTAGATATTTTCTTAGTTTACTGAGAACTTTTACAATCTGCATGCAGCCATAGTTGTTGCTATTAGTGGTGATGAGAGCACCTTCTAGGTCTCAACCAGCCAGGGATTCAAATACCCCCCAACCCGGGTCTTCTGCACCAGCGACACTCAGGTTCCCAGGCTGGCGTGAAGCAGGCTCGCTGCCAGGAGAGCAGGTGATGTCCAGCCCCTGCTTCCTTCACTTGCCTGCCCTTTAGCTCCCCTCGCTGGGTCACAGTCCCAACTACTACCCCTCTGTGTCCTGGGAAGTTTACCTTAGCAACTTGGGACCGCCTTCTGAAAGTGGCTTCTCCCAGTCGGGCCAGGCTTTAGGTGACCGAGGCGTGCAGGATGTCTCCTGCCTCACCCCCAAACCTCCGTTCAGTTGTCATCTTATCCCGGCCACCAGGATGCTGGTGCTGGGATGAGACGAAGTGATGGTGGTGCTGGTGACAACGCGATGAGGTATACCTCGAGCCTCACTGGGCGGGTCTGTAGTGCCAATCCCCTCATCCCCATTTACCGGGGAAGGAGGGGGGACCCCCTGCCTGAGACTCGCCCAGCCCAGATGCAAAGTCAGTATATCCATACAATGAATTACTACCCAGCAATAAAAGGAATGTACATGCCACAACATTGATGAATCGCAAAATAATTATGCTGAGTGAAAGAAGCCAGGCCAAAAATAAAGACAGACCAAAAAATAAATAAATATATGTCAAAACATATCAAGTTTTACACTTGAAATGGGTGCAATTTATCATATATCAATTAATTTGTTAAAACAATAACAGTAAAGATAGCTTTTAAAAATCCCTCCGCCTCCCATGGACCCGACCCCACCACTGCCTAGCTCTGCTTCCCTTCACTGTAGCTTCCAGATGTCCTGCCCACTTGTGCTGCTCCGTTTCCCCAGCATCCATCCCCCACCGGCCTCCTCCTGGCCGCGCTCAGAACCGCCCTCGTCAAGGTCACAATGCTGCTAGTACCCTTGGATGCGAGAATAGCGCCCTTTATTCTCCTGACCCTTTTCAAAGGTCAGGAAATGGGATAAACGTAGTGTTAACAGGATGCTGGCTGCATTTTCCAATAACAGGCTCAATCTGTTCTCTGCCCAACACACACACACTTTTCCCTGTGTCTTGGACATTCTGTAGCAAACTGATTGTGCTTTTCCAAACTGACAATTCAAATCTTTGTTTTGAAGTTAGAGGTGTCTCACTTCTAAAGGTGTCTAGGGTTTGAAGAAAAACCCATTGAAAACGTAACACATAATGTTTAAACATAAGCTCGGGACTTCCCTGGTGGTGCAGTGGTTGAGAGTCCGCCTGCCGATGCAGGGGACACGGGTTCGTGCCCCAGTCTGGGAAGATCCCACATGCCGTGGAGCAGCTGGGCCCGTGAGCCATGGCCGCTGAGCCTGCGCGTCCGGAGCCTGTGCTCTGCAACGGGAGAGGCCACAACAGTGAGAGGCCCACGGACCGCAAAAAAAAAAACAAAAACATAAGCTCATCTGTGTTTCCCACCCTTGGGGCCCCCTGGTTCCCGTTGCACTGTTTGCTGTCACCACGTGCATCCTTGTGGATGCGCACTCCCCACGACTCGGCAAGCGCGCTGCACATTTCCCCTGCCCCTCTGGCCACGTTCTGAGTCTCCTCTGCCCAAGGCTGCATGCGGCCCTGGAGAGAGTCCCAAGACCTCTTGTCTTCCAAATCTCCTCACTCTCCCAGGCAGACCCTTCACTGTCCAGACCGCTGGCCCCCGATTCCACCTCCATCCTAAGCTGCCCTGTGCGTCGGACACGAATCTTCAGTGCCCTCCTTGACATCCACCGTGTGTGTCCCATGGGCTCCATCCAAATCAGCACGTCCAGCCTCCTCCCTCCGTGCCCCCAAACTCCACATCTCATCCCGTTTCATTTCTCAGCTGGTGTGGATGCCGCTGCAACCAAGGAGACACTGATGGGCCGGTGTGCTCATAAGAAACGAGCGGGTGGAACCCTGCAGTCATGGTCATGGCCTGGGGCCATGTTCTCTTCTCAGATGAGCCCACTGGGGATTGCTACTTACTAGTATTTGGTCCAGGCCGAGACAGCACTCTATACCCCGGTCTTCCCATCTTTATATTGGAGGCAGTACCCACACTGATAACAATGGCAGTAATGCGTCAGTGATTGAGTTGAGCTGAAGTTTTAATGAGATGAGACGCATGGAGGGCTTGAAATGGTGCCTGACACACTGTAAGTGCACAGGAAATATTCCAGGTGGTGTGTGTTGTTGGCATTATAAGAAATCTGCTTGGGTCCTTGGATGTTCTCTCTGATAACACACTGAAAAGTAGGACTAGATGCCCAGCTCCTAGCGCTGTTCCAGTTTGAATGTGCTGAGCTCGGTGGAACCACGGTGAGAAATCCAGTGTTCCTTTCACATGGTTTCATGTGAATCTGTCGCTTTTCTTAAAAATGCTGTTCACCTTGGCCTTCAGAGGCATGGAACTGTTTCCTTCAAGATTCTGCAGTCACATTTTCTGCACTTGGGCATCCCAGGAGCGTGCAGGGCTGGACACAGAGTGGCAGGGTGAGCTCACGCATCGAGTGGGCTGGGAACGTGTGGGTTTGCAGTCAGCCCTTGGAGCCGCCCCCACTCACTGGCACCCAGCAAGTCCTGCGCCCGGGGACGGGATGGGGATGGATGCCGTGGTTCCAGCCCCAGAGTCCCCACACCAGCAGTGAGAGACAGCTGCTGGGAGACCACAGCGGGCCAGGTAACCCACAATGCGAGGGGCGCAGGAATGCCTTTGGCCAAGAGATGGTCTGAACGCTTTTTGAAGGAGTCCTCGTTTTCCAGCAGGAAAGGGGCATCCCCGAAGGAGAAACCCCACATGCAAAGACCAGCCCAGAAGAGGGACCCCTAACAGACTCAGAGACTGGGAGGGAGCTCAGAGAGGGCCGGGGCTGGGGCCGGCTGATGGCTCTGGGAGAAGCTCAGGGACCTGCAGACACATCTTAGACCCTCCAGCAGTTCCCGATGTTTTTTCCTGAAGGCAGTAGCCGGTCACTGAAAGCCTTCAGGCATGTTGTTTGTGTTTCTGAGAGTTTTCTCCTTGGGGCTAAAAGTTTGATGGGTACAGCGTAAACACTCATTGTGTTGGGAAAGGAATATTGCAAGGAGGGAGTGGCACACAGGTCCTCAGCACCCGGATACCTGCACCCTGGGCTCCGCCTTATGCCCTGAGTAACTGTGGTTCTTTCTTCACTGCAGGTGCCCTTGCTCGTGTGAATCAGCAACAAGATGCGATCGTGGCAGAAACCCCCCTGCAGGATGCTCACCACTCACGAGCACCACCCGGCAAGGGACTTAGGGGTCTGGTGGCTTCCTGGTCTCCAGGCCAAAACTCACCTCGTTGACTTTCAGTCTATATCACGGTTCACAGGGACGGGGATGCCACTCTGCCACGCAGCTTGTGCCAAGGAAATGTATTTGCCTCTGAATATTTAAAGTTGCCAATAAACTGTTCTTGTTGGCAGGTTAATGGGACTATAAACGCTGGAGCCCAACACACTTAATTACATTGATAGACAAAGTGTAAAGAATCACACCTTAGACCGATTTTGGACCTTGGAGACTTACCACATGTAGATGGTTAATACCATTTAGTTGTTGAAAATCTTTCTGAATTCTAGGGAAAATATATAAATCCATTGAAACAATCTGAATGTCATATGCTACTTGATGTAAGAAAAAAGAGTTGGGAGGCTTTTTCAAAGGTGACATCACTGAGTAATGAAAGTATTGGATCCTTATTCCTCAAACATTTGGGGTGAAAACCTCATGGAGGGTGGCAGACCATGATCTGTCCAACTAAAGCTATTAAAAATCAACCATGATCACCCAGAATAACAATCAAATGTGATGTATGAACATGGCAGGTCTGAATTCTCCTGAGGTGTTGGCTGAGATCAGAAGGACATTGGAGTGGATGGCAGTGCCCACTTGGATTGCTGTCCCCCAGCGGGCTGTGATGCAGCACAGCCCTCCCCAGCTGAGGGCTGAGCACGGAGCCCGGAGGCTGCCCTGGGAGCCTTAGAAATCCTCTGCGGGGCAGAACGGGGATGCTGGGTGTCTGCATGTTGTCCGGATCAGATCAAAATTGTGCTGACGTTTCACAGTGTGGGTTTGGTCTCCATGCTTTTGCCCGGCAGGTGAATGGCTGCTGTGGATCACGTGGCAGCCGTTTCATAGCACACAGGACCCAGTCTCTGGTATTTATCTTAGAGGTCAACTACGGCTGTAGAAAAAACTCTTTAAGAGATTACTAGAAATCAAGAGGAATTCCTGAAATAAAATTTCTGTCTTAATGTAGCAACAAATATGGCAAGATCCTTCGAATGTTTCACGATTTCAGAGCCGGGTGTCACGTTAGGACGGAAACTGCTCTGCGTTGTCTGATGAATGCCACTCACCTTCCCCAGGGCGGCCAGGGCATCCAGCCAATCGCTCTCACACCACACTGTCTCTACTGTTGGTCTTTTAGTGCCACAAATAAAAGAAAATGAAAGTGTAGCCTTCGTGTGGATTTCATGACTTCATACCGCAGTTTGTTTGGATACCCTATGCCCAAAATAGAAAGGAGACATTCGTTTATTCAATTGGTACTTAGGACTGCTTGCTACCCTCTCCCGGGCACTTGTTACAGCAGATGACAAAACAGACAGGAATCCCCGCCTTTGTGGCATTTAAATCATAGTGGAGGAGACAGACCACAAGCGAAATAAGTGAACAATATACTGAGTATACTTAGGTGCTGGTAAGTGATTAGGACAAAAACATGAAAAGGGATGAAGCCTAAATAGGGAGATGAAGCAAGGCCTCTTGCTACAGAGGCATTTTAGTAAAAACCTGGGGGAAAGGAGAGGGCCAAGCATGGGCAGATGCCTAGCTGGCAGGGAAGAGAGAAGGTACAAAGGTCCTGAGGCAGGATTTTGCCTGGAGTGCTGGAGGAATGAGAGGAGGATAGTGTAGACGTGTGTGTGGGTGAGTGGGGTCTGTACAGTTTCCCTGGCCTCTGGCCCCTGGTTCTCACACACAACTTGGTGCCCCATCGCCCAGAGCAGCCTTGTTCCCCAGCAGACCAGGAGAGCAGCAGGTGTGAGGGGAACAGAAGCACACCCTGAGGACCAGAAGGGCGGCCCCTTGAGTGCACGGCCACCTCATATTGCTCACAACGGGGGGGGACCAACCTGATACTAAATTTATACCTTGTTGCGTTATGTTGTGTTCTGCACCCCACACTGGGTTTGGGCTGCGCGTGAGGGATGGGCAGCCTTCTGCATCGTGCTTTTGCCTTTTTGCAGAGTGTTTCCCAGTTGTGCTTGGCGGTTCTCAGGTTCAGTGGCAGTGAGGCACCATTTTCCAGACGAGGATACTGAGTCCAGGAAGACTAAGCACCTGATGAAGCAGCTTCATCGCGTTATCCTCGTTCTTAAACCAGTGCTTCTGTGACCCCTGTTCCTACAGAATTCAATCTGAACTCCTAAGCCTGTAAGCCCCCCTCACCAATCCGAGGCCCCAACCTCAGCTCTCACCCACACAGAACCACCACCAGGGCACTGATGCATCCCGAGGGCGCATGGCATGCCCCTCACCCCTTGCGCACTTCCCATGCCAGAAATGTGTAGCTCCCCTCACCGCGCACCCCACCAACTGGGAAATCCAGCCCTGTGCTCACGACGCTGCCCCCCGCCCCCCGCCGCCCGTGTGCTCCTGCGGCCAGGCCTCCTCGCTGCCCCGGATACTCACTTCTGCCGTCAAAGCCACCCTTCCCCACACATCACTCCTCAAGCCAGCCCCTCACCTGCCCTGCTGCCCACAGTGCGTCAGCCTCAGGGCAGGAAGCAGGTCGGAATGAGCTTTCCGGGCCCAGAACACATGGCCCTGTGTGCCAGGAAAAGGCCTGGTTTACACAGCGTAATTACTAATCGTGTCTCTTCTTTCTCCCTGAAGGTCCCAGTGTAGACACTACCCTCAATGGTCTCCCTCACTGTCAGGTCCAGATGAGGTGTTCAGTAAGTGCTCAGGGAGAGAATGTGCACCTGAGAGGTGAGATTGGAGCCCAGGTGTCCTGTGTCCAGTCCAGGGTTTTCCCCATTTTCGCTCTGCCTTCTTTCAGAAGGAACTCAGAGAAAGGACTGGAGTTTGACCCCCAGGGTTCCAGGCGGCTGAGAGGCTCTCAGAAGGAGCCTTCCCTGAAGGCCTTCAGGGAAGCCTTCCCGCCCCTGGCTCTGGCCTCAACCTCAGATCGGGCCCTGGAATCACCTGACATCTTCGGTGCTGAGAGCCCAGGACCACTTTCCCCGTCTTCCTGGACCACGTTATTTCCTCATCCCTGCAGCAGGCCTCAGGGCAGAGAAGTGGCAGTTCTGCCTCTTGTGTATCTTTAGAGCAGCACCCTACTTACTAAGAAGTCCATCTGTAAAAGGAGCTCGGGCCAGGCTGGGTGACCATGCGGCTGCCCCACTGCCTCCAGGGGGACCCCATGATGGATGGTGAGCCCAGGACTATGGGCTCGACCTAGTGACCGAGTCTGGGTGGAGCCTGCGTTTCTGGATCTGGTCTGCTGGTCGTGGCCGTCCCTTTGCCCTGCTCAGCCTGGAGGCAGTGGAACAGGTCACCCCGGGGAGAAAATTCCAGAAGGACCTGCTTAGTCAATGGCTGAGGGCAAATGCCCAATTGTGGGGTGGAAGGGAGACTTCCTAGGAGACAGATGGCTGTGAGCGTCTGGAAAGCCTCTGAATTGCAGTGAAGGGGAGGGCAGGGAGGGAGAGTGTAATTATCCTCAGGGACCGGTCTGCAGCCGGAGGGCACTGCCGGCCGAGCCCAGGCCTGAGGGCAGGCGACAAGCAAGGTGGTGGCATTTGGGAGATCAGGAGTCGGCTGAAAAGGGACTCAAAACGTGGCGTGATGAGCAGCTCAGAAGCAAGGCAGTGTGAGCTGAGAGCCACTGGCCACCCTATAGAGAATACGCCTGGCTTTCACATGCCAGTGGAACTTAAAAACTGACGATATTTTAGGACACACAGAAACATCTGCACAGACCTGCGGCCGGCCTGTGTTTTGCGGCAGGTCTGAGCAGGAGAACCAGCCTCTGTCCTGTGACCTGGTGTCACACCAGCGTCTACCAAGGACAGCTCGGGGCCTGTGGGTGATATCATCCTTCTTGCTTCTTTGGGCAGCCTGTGAGTCCCAAGCAGGACTCAGAGAACCAGGAATGACAGATGTAATTTCCTGGTGAGCAATAGCAGGACCTCATCCAAACATTTCCTGGCCCCAAGGATTAGCCCACGAGGGCTCCCACAGAAATCGAGCCACAGAAAAACTCACGGGAAGTCAGGGCGGGGACCTGGCTCCAAAAAGTAACCCTTGTGGGTCCCCGGGTGCCACTGGTTCTGTCTGAGCTGGGGCTTCCCACATGGGGCGGGGTGCTGTCTCTGCAGCCCTGGAGACTGTGGCTCTGAGTCACCTGTCAGCCGACCATTCTCTGATGAGACACTCTGCAGGGTGAAGATGAGTAGAGAGAGGAGGCCGGGTGCCTGGCTTGTGCCCGGGAGGAATCCAGCTGTAGTGAGACCACGTACTGTGAAATGCTTAGACTCATTGGGCAAATTTATTCTGCCCCTCGTCCAGAGGAGGAAACTGGAGCATAGGAAAGCAAGTCATTTGCTGAGATGACGCAGCAGGCGAGGGTCTGAGCGAGAGCCAGTGTGTGTGCTGGAGGCCTATGCCCTCTCCTGCTGCTCTCAGGGTGCCCAGTGACCCACAGCCAGCAGGACCCAGTGTGGCCCCAAGGGGACGCAGCAGTGGACTCCATCTGGAACATCTACCCCAACACAGGTTTCCCAGACCACAGGCTCCTGGGGCGAATGTGGCACCCAGTCCTGCGCTGAGAGGATTTACTTTCTCTTCTCCACTTGCTCGCTTTTACCAGATTTTTTTTTTTTTTTACCTCTTTATTGGAGTATAATTGCTTTACAATGGCATGTTAGTTTCTGCTTTATAACACAGTGAATCAGCTACACGTATACATATATCCCCGTATCTTCCTCCCTCTTGCGTCTCCCCCACTCCCACCCTCCCTATCCCACCCTGCTAGGTGGTCACAAAGCACCGAGCTGATCTCCCTGTGCTATGCGGCTGTTTTCTTTCTTAAGCAAGCACTCATGTGATTGTTTCAAAATTAGGCATGGACAGTCGCTGTATGTGACACTGAGGCTGCCTGGGAGACGGATAAGGCTGTTGGCTGAGCCATAGGACTCCTGGTTTACCGGTCCCTGGTTGCCGTGATCTTCAAGTTCCCCAATTCTGACTCTGGACTCCAGCCTGACTCCCAACCCTAGGGGCCACCCTCTGAGCATCTCCCAGTGACTTCCCCATAGCAGTTGTGGCTGTCAGCCCACAGCCCCTGTTTTCTGTGGGCTCCTGCCAGAGAAGGGCAACCTTTCCAGGATGATCTATCCCATCAGAACACTGTTTCAACTTTGGTGAATCACTGAATGGTGCTATCGGTGGGAACTGCACACCTGCCTGCAGAATGAATGATTCACGCCCTTGCTGCCCTCACAGCAGCTCTCTGGATTAAGCAGCCTTGGCATTTGGCCTGGCCTTTTAGACATTGCTCTGGTTTCAGATCCAACTCACACAGGTACTGGTAAGCAGGTACTGGTAAGAGACATGTTACAGGGTGGTTAGGATGTGACTCTGGAATCAGAAAGCCCCAGACGTGAATCTCAACCCTGTCACACATCCGCCCAGGCCTCATGATGGGGACAAGTGATTTAACCTCTGAGTTTCCTCACCTACAGCATCAGCAAGAGTCGTTTTGATAGCTAACGATGATAAATGTGTGTACAGAGCACGGCACACAGGAAACTCTCAGTAAAAGCTAATTAATATGGTAGTGGAGATACTGTTTATTAACAAACAAGTTCATTTATTAGTTCTAACAATTTTTTGATGGAGTTTTTAGGATTTTCTACATATAGTATCATGTCATCTGCAAACAGTGACAATTTTACTTTTCTGTTCCAATTTGGATTCCTTTTATTTCTTTTTCTTGTCTGATTGCTGTGGCTAGGACTTTTTATAAAACTATGTCGAATGAAAGTGATGAGAGTGGACATCCTTGTCTTGTTCCTGATCTTAGAGAAAAAGCTTTCAGCTTTTCACTGCTAAGTATGATGTTAGCTGTGGGTTGGTCATATATGGGCTTTATTATGATGATGTATGTTCCCTCTATACCCATTTTGTTGAGAGTTTTTATCATAAATGGATTTTTTTAATTTAATTTTATTTATTTTTTTATACAGCAGATTCTTATTAGTTATCCATTTTATACATATTAGTGTATAAATGGATGTTGAAGTTTGTCAGAAGCTTTTTCTGCATCTATTGAGATGATCATAATATTTTTATCCTTCCTTTGTTAATGTGATGTATCACATTTACTAATTTGCAGATATTGAACCATCCTTGCACCCCTGGAATAAATCCCACTTGATCATGGTGTATTATCCTTTTAATATATATTGTTGAATTAATTTTGCTAGTATTTTGTTCAGGGCTTTTGCATCTATGTTCGTCAGGGGTGTTGGCCTATAATTTTTTTTCTGGCAGCATCCCTGTTTAATCCACGCTGAGGAGGTCTGAAGAGAGTGTTGGTCTGAAAAGACAAGATCCGTGGATTCTAGTTTCAGGCTATGTCATGTATGGCTATGTGGCATCAAGCAAGTCACCCTTTCTCTCTGATCTGAAGACTCTTGTAAAGCGAAGGACTTGGAGTAAATGATTTCTGGGCACCTGATGTCCTGGAATTATGCTTCTCAGCCAAAACATTTCTGTTGCTCGTGTCAGCCAGTGTCTCAGGAAACAAAGTCTTACTCGAATGATTTAAGGAAATTTTAAAGCAAAGGTTATTAACCAAAGTGAGGGCAGGGTTTAAGGAAAGTAATAAACCCAGGGCAAGCAACAGGGAGGGTCCTTACCATTCCTCAGTCTGTAAAGGCAAGGGAAGGGGCAGTTACTGCAAGCTGGCAGGAGTTCTAGGTGTAGCTGAAGGTGGCTGGAAAGGAGATGTGACCTTAGAGAAAGAAACACAGCTACTGCCAAACCATGGCCGGGCAGAAATAATAAATAGCCCAGACTCTCTCTTCTGCCCTCCTACCTCTTCCGGTGTGTCCCACTGTCCAAATCCAACCAAAACTCACAGGCAAGAGAACTTGTTGATGCAGTCCATGTCTACTCAGCCTCCAGGAGTAGACAGTAAGGTGGGAAAGAATAGAAAGAAGTTCTGGAAAGGCAAATGGAATATCCATCCCAATTCCTAATGAGGAAAATTCAAAACAAAATCTCAGTACATCATCAGAACAGTGATGTTTTAAAGAAAATGTAGAATATGGCTTTGAACTAACAACACCAATAAATATCTGAATTCAGTTGGAATTTGTACTTCTTCCAAGGGAAACAGGGTTTAATTTTTCTCTATACCAATTGGAAGTCTGCCACCTCCTTTTTCCTCTTACGTTATTATTAAAGAGGAAATATGTCTTCATTTCTCTCATTTACCAAAAGTAACCATTCATTCATTTCCCTTCCTAAATAATGCAGGAGGCCAAAAAGTCCAAAGCTGCTCCAAGTTTACCTTGCAATTAATAAGCTTTTCTGGATGTGAAGATAAAAAGATAGGGTCTCCTATTTTGATTATTGTTTCAGCAAGCTACTTTATCCCTGTCTCTTCAGGGCCTGAAATGAGCCAACTCCAAGGAAAAAAGAAATTCTTAAGAAATTAGACAGTATTGATGAATTACAGATTTATTAAAAAGAATAGTGATTCGCTGGGAATGTGAAATGTCCAAGGACCCAAATGCGATAAGCTGGAAGGTGCCAGCAATATAAATTAGGCACCGACAATTTCCAGTTAGTAATTGTATGGCCATGTGACAAATACATCAGCTTTGGAACTCGAGACTGAAGAGGGAAGAGAACAGGTCTTGAGCAAAATCAGACAGGAATGAGCATGAGTAGGGCTGGGACCTTCCTCCTTCTCAAGCTCAACAACCATCGAAGCCCATTATGTGCCGGGTGTGGGCTACAGGCTGGAGACCAGTAATGTCAGGACCACGGTTCCCCCCCAGAGGGGGCTCTGCCTTGTGGGAAGACAGGAAGGCGAGGCAAGGGATACCTTATGAGGAGTGCAAGCAGCGCTGTAGACACCTGGAAGGTCGGTCCCAAACCACAGCCAGGTTGCCAAAGAAGCTTCCCGGAGCAGGTGACATCTAGATGATGACCAAAGAGTGAGGAGTTAGCTAGTCATTCTGGACAGAGGAAATGTGCAGTAACGCCAGAGCAAGGTGGGAAGTTTCATAAAGCAAGGCTTCAGAATGCTTTGGTGCTTTCTAAGCCACAGGTGTAGACTTATCCTAAAGGCCATGGGGAGTCTTTGAAGGGTGTTTAAGGAGAGAGTAGCAAGACTGATTCACAAAGGTCACTCTAACTACAGAATGGTTGATGGAGCAGAGAAGCCAGAGGAGAGGAAGTAAAACCAGATAGGAAGTGGGCACTAGCAATCCACGCCAGCGTGGAGAGAGGGGGAGTTAAGGGGCTCTTCCTGGCTACCCACAAGATCAAGCAGAGTTCCAGAAAGTGTCAGAAGCTGAAAACAGGCAAATGCTTGCCAAGACACCCCATACCTGACTCAGAAATTAAACATGTCAGTAACCGTAGATGTGGTGAATAAAATGTGATAAACCGAGGACCCACAAGATTTCCCATCATTCATATGCAATCAACACAGTTAGCACAATGATAGGTTACATTGTGCTTTCTGTTACTGCAGGGTTTTTTTTAATGGTAATAATGAGAAGAGAGCTTTTTCTGCATTCCCAGTATTCCATCAGTAACTAGTAATGAACACTATGCACCATAACTACCTGTGTTACTTTTTGCCACCCACCCATCACACAAACCAGAAACCCAAGAGGCATCCACTCCCCGATCCCCAGAGCCAACCCATCAGGACAGTGGTCCACTTTGCTTCATTAAAACCAAGAATAACTTTGTTCTGTCCACATTTTTCTCCTCTACTGCCAGCTCCCTAAATATCCATATGCGATTGGCTCTGTTTCTGAATTTCTTCTTCTGTTTTCTTATCTGTCTACATGCATGAATAGCACAGTTTTCATCATGGAGTCTTACTAATGATTATTATGTTTTAATGTATAAAAGGACTAGCCCTCCAAAATTGCTTTTCATTTAATGTCATTTATTGAGGTCTTCATTCTAGATTGTTTATTCTTCCAAATCAAATTTAAAATCAACTTGCTTAACCTCAGAAAAAAATATGGTATCTTTATTGAGATATCAATGAATTATAAATTAAATCTGAGAAAGTCAACATAATACACATACATGTATATATATGTATATGTATATATATATATATATATATATATATATATATATATACACACATGTGGATATTTATTTGTCCAGTTTTGTTTTGTTTTGTTTTTTTCAGTACGCGGACCTCTCACTGTTGTGGTCTTTCCCGCTGCGGAGCACAGGCTCCGGATGCGCAGGCTCAGCAGCCATGGCTCACGGGCCCAGCCGCTCCGCGGCATGTGGGATCTTCCCGGACCGGGTTACGAACCTGTGTCCCCTGCATCGGCAGGCGGGTTCTCAACCACTGCGCCACCAGGGAAGCCCTATTTGTCCAGTTTTGTTTTATGGTTTTCCTCATGTGGGTTTTTCACTTTTTGGATAGGTTTATTCCCAGCTATTTTCTTAAAATTTTGATGTTGTAATTACATATATTTGCTATTTCATCATATCTGCTAAAAGACTAGTTTGTATATATGAAGATTATTGATCCTACCGTATAAATCGTTCTATGGTTCGTAGTAGTATTTTCCAACAATTGCTTTTGTTTTGCAGACATACATGATGTCACTGGTAAACCCCTTTCCAATTTTTTGTGCTTCTAATTGCATTGTTTTAGTGCCTCCGATGCAAATTTAAACAGTAATGGAGATAGTGGGCATCCTTGGTTGGAATGCCTCTAAAGTTTCCCCATGAAATAAGAAGTGGCTTTTTTTTTAATTGAAGTATAGTTGATTTACAACGTTGTGTTAATCTCTGCTGTACAGCAAAGTGACTCAGTTATACACATATATACATCCTTTTATATATTCTTTTCCAGTACGGTTTATCACAGGATATTGAATAGAGTTCCCTGTGCTCTACAGTAGAAGCTTGTTGTTTATCCATCCTATATATATTAGTTTGCATCTGCTAATCCCAAACTCCCAGTCCCTCCCCCACTGACCCTTGGCAACCACAAGTCTGTTCTCTATGTCTGTGAGTCTGTTTTTGTTTTGTAGTTAAGTTCATTTGTGCCATATTTTAGATTCCACTTATAGGCTATATCATATGGTATTTGTCTTTGTCTGACTTATTCACTTAGTATGATAATCTCTAGGTACATTCATGTTGCTGCAAATGGCATTATTTCATTTTATTTTATGGCTGAGTAGTATTCCATTGTATATATGTACCACATCTTCTTTATCCATTCATCTGTTGGTGGACATTTAGGTTGTTTCCATGTCTTGGCTATTGTGAATGGTGCCGTTATGAACATAGGGGTGCATGTATCTTTTTGAATTATAGTTTTGTCTGGGTATATGCCCAGGAGTGGGATTGCTGGGTCAAATGGTAATTCTATTTTTAGTTTTCTGAGGGTTCCTGAGAAAACCTTCATACTGTTCTCCCTAGTGGCTGCACCAATTTACATTTTACCAACAGTGTAGGAGGGTTCCCTTTTCTCCACACCCTCTCCAGCATTTGTTATTTGCAGACTTTTTGATGATGGCCATTCTGACTTGTGTGAGGTGATACCTCACTGTAGTTTTGATTTACATTTCTCTAATAATTAGTGATCTTGAGCATCTTTTCATGTGCCTACTGGCCATCTTTCTGTAAGAAGCTGCCTTTTGATATGGGTTATTAATCCATCTTAAGTTTTTTTAATCACAAATGGGTACTGAATTGTGTTAACACCTTTTTGGCATCTATCAAGAGAATAGAATTTTTCTGCTTAGATCTATTAACATACTGAGTTATATTAATAGATTCCCTAGTATTGAATCACTTTTGCATTTCTGAAATATGCACCATTCAGTCACAGTGAATTCATATTTACGTGTGCTATTGGATTCTATTTACCATTATTTTATTTAATATTTTTGCATTGAAATTCATGTGTGAGATTGGGCTGTAATTACTTTTTCAGATTGTATTTGTCCAGGTTTGGTATCCATATCATACTTGCTTCATGTCCTTCTGTTTTAAAGCTCTGGAATCTTTTAAGTAGCACTGTAATTATCTGATTTTTAATGATTTTGCAGGATTTTCCTAAGAAAACATCTAGTCATGGTGCTTATTTGTAAGGAAGAATTTTCACTACTTTTTCTGTTTCTTCTATGGGAATTGGTCTGATATCCTTTCTATGCCTATGGGAGTCAGCTTTGGTAAATTATATTTCCTAAAAAGTTACCCATCTAAGTTGTCAGACTTATTTGCAGAACATTCTGCTAAATGTATAATTTCTTTTTATTTCCTCTTTTGATGACTGTTTTCCTGTAGTCATCTTTTATTTTGTGTACTTTTGCTTTCTCTCATTCTCCATTTATTTTATTAAGCTGGCTAATGGCTTGTCAATTTTGTTGCTATTCTTTTCAAAGAGCAAGCTTTATATTTTCTTATTAAATTCTGCTGTGGATTTTATTTCCAAATCTTTAATTTCTGCTTTACTGTCATTGATTGCTTCTTTCTTTCCACTTACTTTGTTGCCCTCTCCAGTTTTTTGACTTGTCAAATCATTTGTACAGATTCATTTTCTGTAGAGTATTCACTGCTATGAATTTTAGACTCTGATGTATTGTGTTTCTATTATTGTGATTTTCTAGAAGTTCTGAAACTTAGTTTTGTATTTCCCCTTGGAGCCAAGAGTTGCTTAATAGCCAATGGCTGCTTAGTGAAATGATCCCCGACAGAAAGAAAACAAGTACAGGAGTCCTGCAGTTGCCCTGGCTTACTGCCTTGAGCTGGTTTCCAAATTATTGGAGGGCTCTTTAAAATGTGTTGTTAATTTTTATATTATTGCACTACAGTCATAAATCCTGTTCATATTATTTTATTTTAAGGAGCTACCGAAGATGTTTTCACATACCTTAAAATATGGTCAGTTTTTAAGTTCCACTCACACTTGAAAAGCAGGTGTATTCTCTATAGCCGGGTTTTACAACCCTATGTGTCTCTGTAAAACTTAACCTACTGATTTTGCTGCCTAGGCATTTTGTGTTCTTATTAACTGTTTTGTCTGCTTGACCTGTCTTCAACTGAGAAGAACTTTCCTGTTATGAATGTGTCGTGGTCTCTTTCTCCTCTGGTTTCTGCTTCATAAAAGTTATTGCTCTGATGTTGAATGCATAGGCATCCATAATTCTTCCATTTTCTTTACAAATTTTTTATCATCGTATTATTGATGTTTGGATTTGTTGTGTTTTAATTTGCCTGGAGGGCTTGGATTCTGCCTTTTCTGATCATCTCTTCATTTGGGTCGCCTTATGTAAATCCTGAGATGAGGGTTCAGATGCAAGTGGTTTATTTGAGAAGTGAAGAAAACACTGGTGAGGCTGGGAAGGGTGTCAGGGGTGGGTGAACAGCCCATAAGTGGTGGTTATAAAGCCATTTACTGCCCTGCCTCCAGAGCTTTATTCCCCTTGGCAATCCTAGCTGTCAGTGCCTCAGGGTTATCCTGTCCAAGGAGAGAGGGTGCTGGTAAATATACATGTATACCAACCTCCATCATTGATTCATTGGGGACTGATCCCAGAGGGTATTAATCCTCCAGCACTCAGGCCTGCCACACAGGTAACAAAAACCCTGAATCCAGAGAAAGCCACCGTGCAAAGAAATGATGCACTGGAACTGTGGCTGGTGAGCAGTGAAGTAGAAAGAATGAGAGATGGGAACAGGACCCGCCATGTCCGTTCCCACCATCAAGACCTTAAATCCTGCTTTCTTGCTATTTGTATTGACATGGCATATCTTTGTCTATAACCTCGACTTTGAATTTTCTGAATCTCTTTATTCCAGCTTATGTCTTATAAACAGCAGAGAGTTGGATTTTGCTCTGTTGGTCCACCCAATAATCTTTTGCTGTTATTGTGTGCGTTAAGTCAAGGTACCTTTATTAATTTAGCCAAAATGTCTGGCCCATGATATCTCTTATGCTATATTTCAATATGGAAGTGTCTTACATGTCATCAAAATGAAGCTATAGGAAATAGATTTATTTACCCTCATACCTGAAATAACCAAAAAAAAGAACATCTGGCAATTAGGTGACCCATCACAGAAAGAAAACAAAGACGTGAGCCCTACAACAGCTGGGCTTCTGGCTTTGGGAGAGTTTCCAGGGGGAGGTGCAGGAGTGGGAGCCCAGGCAGAGCCTGTGGTCTCCTTTGAGCAGAGCAGATGCAGCCAGGAGTCAAGGGGAACATGGCAGAGAGAGTCAACAGAAAGTGAACTTGGCAAGAAGTGCCGCACAGGGAAGTGCCAGTCTGCAGAGGGCCCCCCTTGAATATTCAGCTGAGCGCTGATCAGTGAATGTACGTAGGAAATTAGCAAAGGCAGGAGCACAAGCCATCCCAAAGGACTGGAAGGAAGGAGCTATAGCTGACACTCATACAAGGCTGGGAACAGTACCCGTCCCATTGTAGACTGGACCTCCTGTCTCGTGGGGCATTGGGTCAAAGATGCAGAAGGGTCTTGCTTCAGCTGTGTGGAATCACTAGCCTAGGAATTTCAAACAGATTCACTTGAAATAGATCATCAACCTAAATGTAAGATCCTGATGGAAACTTTCATGCCGCAAAAAACTTTGATGCTGTTAAAAAGCAAAATTCAACTGAGTAAATTTTAAAGGTCTTTTTGGCTTTATTCAATGATTCATGAGTCTGGCAGCATCCCTTCAAGCAGATGAAAGGAGCTCTAAGGAGCTGTACAGAATGAAAGACTTTGATAGGCAGAAGTGGGCAGGACAAGGAAGTGACTAGCAAAGTGTGAATCCTTTGTGGCAAGGTCACCTTCCTCTAGGGGACCTCAGGGGTCTGGTGGATGACCTCACTGGTGCTGACCAGGTGATTCCAGATGGACTGGTTTAAGATTCTACTCCTGGGGGAGGCTGAAACTGTAATTAAATATAGGTATTAAGTCTCAGTTTGTTGATGTGGGCTTAGCACAAATGACTCCATTTGGGGCCTGTTGTCTCTTTTTTAACAATTCCCCCTTTTGATGAGACTCTCAGCTTAACTGAGAGATGTGATCAAAATTTAAGACCTTAGTGTCACTCCCAGATACTGTTCTGAAGTTCTCACAACTTTTGCTCATCCTTGTGTGGTAGTCACAGGTCATGATTTTTTTGCTGAATCATTGTTGTTTTGATAAACACCAACTACAGGTTTACATTTTTTTTTTTACTTTTTTTTTAAATTGGTCATTCTGTTCATTCATTTTCTGATGTTCCATACCTAGGAGATTATTTCTTTGGTGGCTTAGTGGCTGCAAACAAGTTTTGAAGCCTTTGAGACAATACAGTGCACCAGGGAGACTATTATGATTATTATAAGCAGGATAATTCCCAATGTCTGGAGTGCACTTTGGAACCATGGCCCCAGGACCCAAACCAATCAAAGCATATAAGTCAAAGAAAGACCCATTGAAGGAGTCACTTTCTTAAGCCAAATGACCTGTTCAGTGGTCTTACGTAGCTGAGTCTCAACTTCCCAGAAATGTCACTCCAAGTGCAGCAGATGGTAATGGCCACAGCACAGACACCTCCTTCTTCAGCTAAAATATAACAAGGGCTGTCCTAGTGTCAGAACAACCTTGCCCAGGGAGTCTAAGAATCTTCATTGGCAGGTTCTGAAATATCTTCAAGAGTTAAGGAGAGATTCCTGATCACAGCCTCATTCGCACTTACTCGCAGCCAGGGAAGGGGGACCTGCCAGAGGAAGCAAATTCTGAGTCATGAAGGCCTCCAGGTAAGTCCTTTCTAACTGGACAATGTAGATCCAAGGGAGTTGACCAATGAGGGGGTCTCACTTTGATGATCGACAGTTAGGGGCATGGTTAGATCACCTAAGAGTTATGGCCTGATCATGGGCCAGCACTTAGGCATTCATAGGTCTGAGGGGAATGATAACCACACAGATAAGGATAAATCCTGTCTGGGCACAAATCACTCCCACTAAGGTGGCTCTGGATTCATTTGCAGGGATTGTTGCATTTGCCCGTTCAAGCCAGGGATCAGTTAGGTCTTCAGTGCATCCGGAAGGTAAACCTCCTAACCTGAATTAAAGAGCTATTCTAAGTTCCTTGAAAAGTTGGGAGCTGCTGGTGAGATCTTTTCATAACAGGGGGAATATTTGATTTAGAGAATCATGAGGACATGGGAGTGTAAATGTACTAAGATTACGAAGGTATATGTGTAGGTATTTGCGTGGGTATTTGGGCAAGTGCTGTTAAAATAAAACAGAGGTAGAAACAAGGCACTAGATGTTCTGGCCATAAAAGTCAGTCTCTGTGAGTGACTTTGAAGGGGTGGGTGTTGATTATAGTTTACAGAGACATTGGGAATAGAAGAGAAATTGATCACAGAGAGGACCAGGGAGTCCTTAGCATTATGGACAGATCAGACTCTTTGATGACAAATCCAGCGATCTGAAAGGTTTCCCCCCTTAGTGATGGCCAGGGAGGTATAGATAAGGGTGTTATTTTTCCAGGCTAATGACAGAGTAAAGGAAAGAAAGAGAAGAAGAAAGCGTTTCTTGGTAGTTAAGGTATGAAACCCTGATTTGACTTTTGGGTCAAAGCAGTCTACCTCGATATTGGCTGCTTCTCTTCCAGTAAATATGACTCAGAAATCTCTAGCACCTGCACAGGTGTGAGGTGGAGCCTTATTTAGCTGTGAGATATGTACCAAGGCTCAATGCCCTCTAGTTTCACAGCAACATCAGGGGTCAGGACCACTTGGTAAGGTCCTTTCCAATGAGGTTTGAGGGCTGTCTTCCTCTGATGATGTTTCCAGGATACCTCGTCACCAGGCCCCAGATTGTGACTAACAAGATACTTTGAACTGGGATCTGGAAAAGTGTCTTTAACTTGTTGATGGTAAGCTTTAGCATAAAACATTAAAGACTTACAGTGGCTGGTCATCCTAGCATGAGACAGCAAGAGATCAGCAGAAGGTTGTACACCAACAGACACAGTCTGCTGGTGATGACCTCGTGTGGAGTGAGTTTATGTTTCCTAAAGAGGGTACTATGAACAGTCAGCAAGACCACAGGCAGTACTTAGGCCACGGGAGTCTGGTAGTTTTAGCAAGTTTAGAGATATTGTTTGAGGATCCCATTAGTTCTCGCGACCTTGCCTGATGACTGTGGGTGATAGGGACAGTGGTAGTTCCAAGAAGTGTGCAAAGAATTTGCTCAGACTTGTATGATTTGCCCAGTGAAGTGGGTGTCTTGATCACTGGAGATTGTGGGAGGGACACCCCAAGTGGAAAGCACGTTTTCTGACAATTTCTTTGCCACTGTGAGAGCATCAGCCTTGCAGCAGGGGAAAGCTTCAACCCATCCAGGAGACTTACACACAATAACAAGAACATATCGATAACCCGTCCTGAGTGACATTCGAATGAATCCAGCTGCAGATGCTCTGAGGGTCCAGAGGGAGGAGATCTGAGGCCTCTGGGGACAAAAAATAGGTTTTCCAGGATTATGGACCAGACAGGTCAGATATTGGTCATAAATTACTTTTGCAATTTTATAGAAGTCTCCCCACCAATGTTTATTCATAATTTGAGTCATCTCAATTGTACCATGGTGGGTGAAGGAAGGCAAAAACAAACAAACAAAAAAAAATGGGGTTTGCCAGGGAGCCAGGAAGAATCAAGTGGCCCTGACTGTTCATTGAATTTACAACCACTGTTTGCCCATCTTGGCTTCCCCGATTTGGGAGACTGTTGCCATGTTACAAGGACATAAAGATGGCAAAAGTCTGGCAAAAAGGGGTCAATTTTTGCAGAAGCAGAATGGACTTCATCCACATGGGCCACCACATTTATAGATTATGTTGCTACTGCCTTTGCATGGAGGTCAGCCAGGGCGATGCCCTCATAGTCAAGTTCAAGTCTGCTTAATGTGAGCCTCGATTTTTATGACAGCAATTTCAGAAAACAAAAGAACAAGGTTTTTTGCCTGCTGCCTATTTTTGATTGGGGTCCCAGAGGATGAAAGAAAAGCCCTTTATTTCCATAACATTCCCAAATCATGGCTGATCCCAAAGGCATACAGGCTGTCAGTATAAACATTGACAGCATGTCCTTCTGCAAACAGGTGGGCTCAGTGCAGGGCGTGCAGCTCTGCCCGTTGGGCTAATTGAGCTTGTGGGAGATTTCCCCTCTCATACAGTTCATGTTGGCTAATAACAGCCTAACCAGCTTGGAAATTCCCTTGTTCATTTTTACAGTATGACCCATCAACAGACAAAATTAGATCAGGGTTAGTCTCATAAATCAGGACACGGTGTCACGAGATGGGACATTATTGCTTCACAGTCCAGGGACTTGCCTTTGTCAGGAAGAGGTAGTAACATAGCAGGATTAAGAATGCTGCAACGTTTCAGATGCAGATTTTAAGTGGTGAAAGCAGAAGGATCCCAGAGGAGTTTAATCTGCTGACAGAGAAATGTTGATGAATTCAGTTCATTATTAAGAAGACTTTGGGCAGCGTGTGGAGTTTGTAAATCAATGTCATTTCCTAGGGTCCAATCCACTGAGGTTGCCACTAACTCTGCTCTGGCACCATAACGCAGTTGGACAGGCACAAGGAACTGAATCCAGTTGTGTGCTATAATAGGCAAAGGGTTTGTGTTTATTGCCATGTTCCTGTGTGAGCATCCCCAGGGCTTGGTTATCTCTTTTATGCCCTAAAAAGGTGAACAGTTGTGAATAGCTGGGTAGCCCTAGGGTAGGAAGTTCTTGTTGTGCCTCTTGGACTTATAAAGACCAGCTCGTGTTTATCTTTCCAAGGAAAGTTCGTAAGGAAAATTAGGAACCCACAGTCTCCAATAGCCAGACAGGCCTAAGAAGCCGTGAAGCTGTCACTGAGTTGTGGGCATACAGACTTCTTGGATTAGCTTAATTCTTTTTGGAGATGGCTGGATTCCTTCAGCACTTAGATGATGACCTAGCTAATGAACACTGTCTAGAGATCATTGTAATTTTTCCTTAGGGACTTTGTATCCTTTTTCAGCTGTCTCAGCAAATAAGTGAAATCCGTAAATGGGCATCTCTTTGGTAACTGAGCATAGCAGAGAGCATCCACGTGCTGTAGGAGGGTTGATTTCCCAGGGTCTGGAGGGTGCTTACATCTTGGTGGAGCTCTTGGGAGAAATGAGAAGGGGCCTCGGTGAACCTTTGAGGCGTGATTGGCCACGCACATTGTTGATTGTTCCAAGTAAAGGCAAACAGATCTTGGCTGTTGGGAACCACAGGGATGCTCAGCAAGACTGAACAAAGGCTTAAACTGGGAACCACTCTGATGCTGGTGGAAATGGTGACAAAGGGCTGTTTGGTTTGAAACAACTGGAAAATGGGGAACAACTATCTTGTTAATTGCTTTCAAATCCCCACCCATTAGGTGTCCAGACTGGTAAAGTCAGAGTGTTACAGGGACTAATACAGGGAAAGATTAGCCCCTGGGTGACTAGGGCTTCTACTATTGGTGTGAGGCCATGGGTTTTAATGGATATTGAGGCAGGTTGAAAAAGGTTAAGTTATGTCTATCAGGATTTTAATAGGTTCTGCACTTTTTATTCTCTCAATGTCAGTAGCCCACAAAGTTTCAGGCACTGTGGTTAAATTAGGGATCTTTCCCTGGAGTTCTTCCTCTCCTATGTCAAGAACAGATTGTAAGGAACATAAAAGATCAAGTTCACGTTGGTCAGGATATTCTAAGGTGAGGTCTCCATCGGAAGTAGAGCATATTCACCCTCTTGGTTTAGAAAGGACATCTCTGCTTCATAGATTGACTGGTGCTGTGTTACACAGCAAAAGAGAATGCTTTTCAGTGAAAGGTCCCTGAGCCATTTGTACTGGTTGAGATAGAAACTCCCCCTGAATTTTATTACCCCACTATGGAAACTTCTTTTTCGCTCCGCGGGATTTGTTCTAAGAGAGTAAGTTTTAAAGTAAAGAGTGTAGCTCTGGTATCTACCAGAATTTGGCAAGATTTTCCATTGACTTTAATTTTAGTTTCCCCTTGACTGGTTAAGGGCATCTCTGGTAGCTGTTTATAGGACAAGCCCTCAGAGTCTCGACAGTTCTGAGAGTGACCCATATGGGGCCTCTTTTGGGGACAGAGATAGGGTATTAGAGTTGGTGTTGAGAGATCTGCATAAGACCTTTGATGACGATCGTTTTTCCAGTGTCCCAATGGATTACAAATGAGACATCAATCCCTGGACCAGCACTTTGATGACGGACCCCTTGGAGGCTATAATGCTCCCAAGTGTCATTTTAGGTTCCTGGCCTCCAAGCTGTTGCAGCTGTAAAGTTAATAACTTGGCAGGCTTTTGTTTATGGTCTCATTCCAAAGTTCTTTCAAAGTGCTCAGTCAGACTGGTGGCTTCCCATCCTATCTTCTGCCTTTTTATCAATCCATGAATCTCAGGTGATAATCCATTTACAAATAGGGTCACTGGAGTAAGTTAGGTGACATCATGTATTGTATGGAACCCAGAAAGCCATAGGAAGAGCCCTTCCAGGTGGACCTTTAACTCTAGCACAGATTCATCTTTATTTTGTTGGCATGTTTGAGTCACAGACCAATCATGGCAGGCAGGGAAAATGAAGAATGTCTTTGAAAAGATTGGTTGCTATTTTGTGAGCTTTTTCTGGTCCATAAAGGGAATCGTGTTGAAGATTGAGGTTCTCCAATATCATCCTCAGGATTATGCCATTCTTCTTCTTGCATTCATTTTTGGGTTTCCTCGGGGCTCAGCAGCTTTGGCACAAGCTGATAAAGGCAGCCCGGGATCATAGTCCCTGATAAGAATTCTAAATCCTTCAGAAAACTTCTGTAGATCCTCCTTGGGCTTAGAAAATTCTTTGACTATGGACTGTCTTTGACCAAGGAGTGAAAGATACTTGAGGAGGAACTCCTGCAGCCTCAGATGGTTTTATTAAAAGGTGTTTAATAGTCCCTTCAGAGTGGAAAGGCAGTTCAGATAGAGAATGAGTAGGACGTGAGTACTCAGGTAGAGGAGGATAGTGGGGAGCAGTAGAAGTCATGTCAGTCTTACCATCTTTTTTTTTAGGTACCTCTTGTGTCTTTCATTTTCATTAACCTTTTGCAATGAATTTTTCAGGGAAGATATCTTGAAATCATGAAGACTTTTGTAGGCTTCTGCATATACCAGTTAAAACTGATGTGTCCCATTCTGTGTGTTTGATTGCAGAACCCTTGCTTTCAAGTGCTCTTCTTCACGGACTGATCTTGTCTCATTAGAACATTCCCCATAACGGTCATTGTCATCCTTGGTTGGTGTTAGTAAAACTTTGATATTTTTGTAGATATCTATGGCTTTGGGGATCAGAGTTCTTAGACATAAAATTAGCAGGTGAGCTGGAATGTGACATGCTCAGTTCTTTAGAACGTAAGGATTCCATTTCTTTAGCTAAGCCTTGGGTCCCTTGGAATCAAATTAATAATATCTAAGAAAGATGCACTGTTGGGTTGGGGATTGTGTGGTGATTCACAATGTACCTCATTGCACTGAAATTTTCTTGAAGTTGGTGTGTGCCCTAGTGTCAGCATAACTCTTTCTGTGACTAACTTATGGTAACATGGGAGTCTTATAGTTAGGTGGAGAGTCTGGTAATAGTTTTTATGTGCCCAACCTTGGCTCACCAACTTTGTGGCTTTTGGGGCTTCCAAGAGTCCCATTAGCAATTGCCTTACCTCATGTGCACATTAACAGAGACCAACAGTAACCAAAGAAACAGGGCTGTGGACACCCACATAACTAAAGAGATGATACTGCAGCCCCTCCCCCCCCCAAAAAAAGAGGTCTTGACATGGAACTATGGACTGAGCCAGCAGACACCAACAAATGGGAGCTGTGGATTAACCAAGGGCTAAGGACTGGGGTTCCAGGTGGAACTGTCCACTGGGTCAAGCTGACCTGCCCTAGACTGGGAAGCCAATTAGGTCCAGAGCTCAGTGCAAAGAGAGTAGAGCCCAGAACCAAGAGGAACTTGCCCACAGTCCTTGTAAATGGCGAGAAAGACAGAGAACTCAAAGTGGTCACAGGTGCCACACCTGTGTTTCTCATTGTCCCCAAAGTTGTCAGAAACCTCCTTCAGATCCTGCTGCTGTCACCAATACATTAAACAACAGAATTCAACTGAGCACATTTTAAAGATCTTATTGACTTTAATGATTCATGAATTGAGCAGCATCCCATCTAGCAAATAGAAAGGAGCTCCAAGGAGATGTACAAAATAAAGGACTTTTATAAGGCAGAAAGGGACAGGACAAGGAAGCTATACTAGTAAAGAATGAAGTTTGTGGTCTTCCTTTAGGGGATGACAAGGTTATATCAGGGAGGTTACCTCACTAGTGCCGACCATATGATTCTAAATTGACTGGTGTAAGACTCCACTCCTGGGAGAGGTTGAAATGTAATTCTTGGTTTCTGAATGTAGGGCTTAGCACAAATGACTCCATTTTGAGCCTGTTGTCTCTTTTTTAACAATACTCATCTATGATGTAGCATGCATAAATAGTTTGTTGGTTTTTATTGTTTTTCCTCTCAGCATCTAATTGAACATGCAAACCTTTCTTTCCCAGTTTATCACTATGCACCAATCAGCAATCATTCTACTTTTCATAAATTCTCTGCCCTTTTTGGCCCATCTTTGTAGCTGTAATACATTCATTGAGTCAGAATACAAAATATATCTAAATACTATTCTGTCCTATTTTTCACTCTTATTTTATCTTATCCTGTAGTTAAATAAATGCTTGCCACCAGGACTTTGTTGATGTTTCAATGATTTCTTGATTATCTCAACCTCATTCTCAACTTAATTCCTCAGGATTTTGCGACACCAACTGGATGTCCTACCATTTAATTTTGACACTATAGTGTCAGATCCCACAGGACTGCCCCCCCTTCAGATGCCAGTCACAAATCCAGGTTGTCACATGTGCTTCTGACCAAATGACCATGAATCTGAGGTTCCCATGACCCCCTGCTCAGGTTCAATTAATTTGCTAGAGTAGATCACGGAACTCAAAGAAACATTTTATTTACCAGATCACCAGTTTATTATAAAAAAATATGTAACTCAGGAACAGCCAGACGGAAGAGATGCACAGGCAAAGTATGGGGAAAGAGCACAGAGCTTCTGTGCCCTCCAGATGTGCCACTGTCCCAGCACTTCCACATGTTCACCAAACCCAGAAGCTGTCTGATCCCCATCCTTCTGGGGTTTTTATAAGGCTTCACTACACAGGCATGGTTGATTAAATTATTAGCCAATGGTGTCAGGACTCAATCTCCAGCTGCTCTCCCCTCCCTGGAGGTGGGGGTGGGGTTGAAAGTTCCAACCCTCTAATCACTTGGTTGGTTGCCTGGCAACAAGTCCCCCATCCTTAGGGGGCTTTCCCAAAGTTATCTCATTAACATAAACTGAGGTGTGGTTGAAAGGAACTTCTGTCAAAGATAAAAGACACCCATTTCACCCTTATCACTCTGAAGCTATCTCAGGAACTGGGAACAAAACTAAATATTACAACAAAAGATCCCCCTCTGCTCTTGTAGAGGAAATTACAGGGGTTTTAGGAGCTCTGTGCAAGAACAGTGGATGAAGACCAACTATGTATTTCTCATTTTATCAATAAATTACAGCACCACATCTACAAAACTCTATAATTTGATTAGAAGAAGAAAAAATGAGAGCATATGTCTGAATTCTCATGGAAGAGTGTTCAATATCATATTCTTTACCAAAATGAGGCCTTTCTCTTCGCTCACAAATGTCAGAAATGTACATTTTTACCCAGAATCTTTCCCTCCGGATCTCCTGTGAGCAATTGTTATGTCGTGCAAAATATTTCATTTGAAACCTCTAATTACATATGTGGATTCCAAATTAAGTAATCTAAGAAAAAATCCTGTTTTTTTAATAGAGTTATGGATGTCTGACTCAGCTAAAAATAATTGAACAAAAAGGCTAACACTGGCAGACAATTTTTCCTGAACGTGAAAATTAAGGAAGTGATACTTAGTGGAAATCAATAAAGTGATTAGTTTTTTTTTTTATGTTGCTGTTATTCTGAGCACATACAGCAGGCTATATTTATTACCTAAATGTTACCTATATTTAAAATGTCATTCAGTTGACTGTCACCAAGAATCCACTCATGGATGAAATATATTTTCAACCTGAGAAACTACTTCAAGAAGAGGATTAAAATGGAAATGTAATTGTTTATTAAGTAAGATCTGCTTCAAATGTTGCCATAGCATATTCCATTTTTGCCCTTAGAGGGAAAGGATTAGATTTTTTTCTTTTTTTTTCTTTTTGGCAAATTGTTTTCCTCTGTCATGCAGCATTTTAAAGTAAAGTAAAAACTATGGGATGTTGGCTATGGAAAACCAAGCAGAGGCTTTTAAATACATGAGACCAGTGCTCTGGGTTTAGTGATGAGCATGCCACCTTTGCTGTGCTGTAAGGTTGTAGCAAAGCTCATTCTCTGCCCAACGGTAATGATAAAAATACACAACACATCACATAATATTCAGATTAAAAAGGAACAAGTGTTCAAAAGGCCCCCCATCACAAATCTATGAAATAGTGGTAAATCCTGAAGGGCTGCCAAAACCAAACTATGGGCATTTTCCCCAGCTCATCTGTCACATTGTCCATTTAGTCAACAGAGTGAGCATGTGCTTTGCTTCACTGGAGCAAAGAAGCAAGGCCAGTCGTGGGCCCTGGAATTCAGGCACCAGGAGAAGCTCTGTTGCCCTCGGTGGGATACCGGCGTTCTGATCCTCCACTGACCCAGAGCAAGCTGCCCCCGGAAGCACCTGACAGAGAGTCTGAAGGACAAAGTCATCATTTTACATCTTCCAGATGGGGCTCACTTCCCACCCCCAGTTAAATACCAGCTACACGAATAAACAACTGTAACCAAGGGGATGCCAGTGGTTCTGGGGGAAAAATGTCCTCAACTGATAAAAAGAGAGGCTGGGCTCTGAGAAAGGTTGTGAAAGGGCAGTTACGGGCCCCACTGAAGGGAGGGAGGGGCTGCAGAAGGCCGGCTGGCAGAGGGGTCATGTGGCAGAGGGCAGGTGGTCTTAGGAGGATGGGTATAGGGGAGCCTCCATGGGGGCAGTAGCAGATGGCAGGGCAGAGACTGAGGTCTCTATTTCAGGATGTGTCTCTTCCCCTCCCCTCTTAGACCACAAACATTTTGTGGACAGAATTGCCATTTCTGTGCCCCCAAGCATCCCAACGTGGTGAGCGACAGGTGTATTATAAAGGTGTGCTGGTTTGGGTGTCCATATCTATTCCCCAAATGGATTCTTTGCTCCTGGAGCGGATGAATTTGTAGAAATGGTTTGTTGAGACAGACCCCAGAGCAAATAAAATTTTCATTCATTCATTCACTCGGGTGTTAATCTCACCCCAAAACACTCTCACAGAAACATCCAGAATAATGCTTGCCTACTTATCTAAGAAGGATGGCCCAGCCAAGTTGACACATAAAATTAACCATCTCAGTCTTTTATATTTTAGCCATTAAATAAGTATGTAGTGGTATTTCATTGTGGTTTTAATTTACATTTTCATAATAACTAATAATATTGAATAGTCTTAATATTTGCCACCTATACATCTTCTTTGGTGAAATATGTTTTTTCTTTTTTGCCCAATTTTAACTGAATTTTCTTATTAGTGAGTTTGAGAATTATTTACATATTCTGGATATAAATCCTTTATCACATAGAGGATTTGCAGATATTTTTCCCAATCTGTGTCTTGTCTTTCCATTCTCGTCTCTTTGGAAGAGCAGAAGTTTTAAATTTTGATGAAATCCAATTTATCAATTTTTCATTTTTTAGATTATGCTTTGGTGTTATTATATCTAAGAGATCTTTGCCTGATCTAAATCACAAAAATTTTCTCCTGCTTTTCATCTAGAAGTTTTACAGCATTAGGTTGTACATTTAAGTCTATGACCCATTTCATGTTAATTGCTGCATTTGAGTAAAGATATGGCTTGATGTTCTTTTTTTCTTTTTAACGTAGTGATATCCAATTATTCCAGCACCACTTATTGAGAAGACTATTCTTTCTCCACGGCATTGCCTTTGCACCTTCATCAAAAATTAGTCTCCAAACATGTGTGTATCTATTTCTGGATACTCCATTTTGTTCCATTGATCTCTTTGTCTATCATACTGTATTGATTATAGTAGGTTTATAATGAATCGAGTTCAGATAGTGTTATTACTCCAACTTTTTTCTCTTTCAAAAAACTGTTTTTTGTTTCGGTTATTTTAAGTCCTTTGACGCGCTGTATAAATTTTAGAGTGAGCTTGTCAATTTCTACAAAAATGTCTGCTGAGATTACTATTAGTATTATTTTCAAACTATTGATCAATCTTTGCAATATCGAGTGCCCCAAACTATGAGCACAGTGTATTTCTCAATTTGGGTAATCTTTATTTCTGTGAGTTTCAGCAATTTTTTTTTGGTTTCAACGTATGGGTCATTAGATCTTTTGTTGGATTTGTCCCCGAATATTTCATATTTTTGATACTATTATAAATAATATTTTTAAATTTCTATTTCTGATTATTCATTGCTAGTGTACAGAAATACAGTTGGTTGTTGTATATCACTCTTGTTTCCTGCAAGATTGCTAACTCACTTATCAGGTCTGGTGGCTCTTTTTGTAGATTCTCCTATTTTTTACATAGGTGATCATGATATCCATGAATAAAGAGAGTTTTATTTCTCTCATTCCAGTCTGGATGTTTTTTATTTCTATATCTTGCTTATTTTACTGACTATTCCTTCAGTTCAGAGTTGAATCAAAGGACTGTGAATGGATATACTTGTTTCTTATCTTAGGGACGAGCATTCAAGCATTCAGTCTTAAAATAATAAGTGTGATGTTAGCAGTAGGTTTGTCATAGATGCCCTTCATCACGTTGAGGGTATTCCCCTCTATTCCCACATTGATGATAAAATTTATCAGGTTGCATGTCTATATCTATTGCAATGACCACATGGTGTTTCTTTCTTAACTTGTTAATAGGATGCATTATATTGATTACTTTGCAAATGTTAAAGCAGTCTTACATTCCTGGGATAAAGCCTGCTTGGTTATGGTATATTATCCAAAGCCTGCTTGGTTATGGTGTATTATCCTTTTTATATATTGCTGAATTTGATTTGTTAAAACTGGCTTTAGAATTGTTATCTCTGTGTTCGTGACTGATACTGGTCTGTCTCCTTGTAATGTCTTTGGTTTTGGTATCAAGGAAACACTCATGGCGTGAGTTGGAAATTTTCCCTCCTTTTGAATTTTCTGTAAGAGTTATGGCAGTATTGATATTATTTCTTCCTTAAATGATTGGAAGTGAAGTCATCTGTCTCCATAGTTTTCTTCTGGGGAAGTGTTTTATCTGTAAATTTGATTTTTAATACATATAGGGCTATTTAGATTAGATATTTTCTATAAACTTTGATAACTTTATGTTTCAAAGATTGGTGAATTTTACTTATGTCGTCAAATTTATCAGCATAAAGTTGTTCACAACATTCCCTTAGTATTCTTTTAATATCTATAGAATCTATAGTGATGACACTACACTCATATCTGAGATTTGTAATTTGTGTTCTCTCTTTCTCTATCTGTCTAAGCGCAGCCATTTTGGGGTTCATTAATTTCCTCTATTGTTTTTCTATTTCATTTTTTCACTCAAATGTGTATTATTTTTTGTTTTCTTTTTATGTTTGGTTTATTTTACTAGTTCCACCTTAGGTGGAAGCTGAGGTCATTGATTTTAACTTTTAATATAGTTCTTTAGTGCTATAAAATTTCCTCTAGAAGCATCCAAAATTTTTATGTTGTTTTTATTTTCATTTAGTTCAAAATACTTTTTAATTTCACTTTTGATTTCTTTGTCCTAGGTTTTATTTAGAAGTGTGTTACATCATTTTCAAATATTTGGTAATTTTCCTTTCATAAATTTCTAAGTTAATTCCATTATGGACAGAGAACATAAGTTGTATGAGCTGAATCCTTTTAAACTTATTGAGGCTTGTCTTCTGACCCAGAATATTGTCTATCTTGGTAAATGTTCCATGTGCACTTGAAAAGAATGTGTATTCTGCTGTCGTTATGTGGAATGTTTTATAAACATCAATTAGGTCATTAAATATTCTAGGTCCTTTCTCATTTTTTTCCATTTGTTTTATCAATTTTTGAGAGAGAAACTCAATTGCAATTTCTTTCCTTGGAATTCCCTCTTTCTCTCTCTGAAGCTTTCTAATCTATGGCACCCAGCTATTAGTAAATCTAGATTCTTAAAAGGAAGATCTTTAGGCTACTTCCATCTTTTCCCTCCCATCCTTTTTCTTATTCTTGTCATATAGTTCAGTCTTGCACATGCTATCAACCCCACACTGCATTGTTATTATTTTTTAAACAGTTAATTATCTTTTCAAGAGACTTGAATCGTAAGGGAAAAAATATTTTTTAGGCATAATTGACAAATAAAATTGTAAAATATTTAAAATGTACATCAAGGTGACTTAATATATACATATACAGAAAATTGTGTTTATTTAGTTGCCACTTCCAGAACTTTTCATTCAATTATATAGATCTGCTTTTCCTTCTGGTATTAACTTCCTTTTGCCTAATGAACTTCCTTTAAAATTTCTCATAATGCATGTCTTCTGGTGGTGAATTCTTTCAGTTTTATTATGTTTGAGAAAGATTTCATTTTGCTTTAGTCTATTTTTTTTTTTTTTTTTGTGGTACGCGGGCCTCTCACTGTTGTGGCCTCTCCCGTTGCGGAGCACAGGCTCCGGACGCACAGGCTCAGCCACTCCATGGCATGTGGGATCTTCCCGGACTGGGGCACAAACCCATGTCCCCTGCATCGGCAGGCGGACTCTCAACCACTGCGCCACCAGGGGAGCCCTGCTTTAGTCTTTGAAAGATATTTTCACTGGGAATAAAAGTTCATAGTTGTTTTTTTTTCTCTCAGTACTTCCATACACTATCTTCTTGTTCCCATAGTTTCTGATGAGAAATCTGCTGTTTTCTGTATATTTGTTTCTCTATACAAATGTCTTTTTCCCCTGATTGCTTTTAGGCTTTCTTTTATCACTGGTTTTGATCTGCCTTTATATAGTTTTCTTCATGGAAACTATTGTGAAGTTGGTGTTCCTGGAGCTTTTTGAATCTGTGGATTAACAGGTGGGTGGGTAGCAAAAGGCAACACAGGTAGTTGCATTGCCTAGTGTCCATTCCTAGTCACCTTTGGAATGTGGGGAATGCAGAAAAATCTCCCTTATCATAGTTACAATAAAAAAAGCCTGCAATAATGGGAAAAATCCAGGCATTATTTCTTCAAAGATCTTTTTGGTCCCCACTCTCTCCTCTTTCTCAGGACACCAATTGCACATATATTATGCTTCTTGAAGTTGTCTCGCAATTCACTATGTTCATTGTATTCATTCACTTTTCTCTGTGTATTTCTTTCTGTATTTCATTGTGGGTAGTTTCTATCACTCTGTCTTCAAGTTCACTAAAATTTCCTTCTGCAATGTCCAGTTTGTCACCCTACCCATAAAGTTCTCATCTTACACACTCTAATTTTTATCTCTAGAATTTTTATTTGAATATTTTCTCTATTTTCCATGTTTCTACTTAACTTTCCAACATATAAAGTACAGTTTTAGTTACTATTTAAGATGCCTGTCTGCTCATTCTAGCATCTGTGCCAGTCTGGGTTAGTTTTGATCCATTGACTTATTTTTGTGAGATAAAGTTTAATTACTTGGACACTGTTGGATGGATCCTTTCAGGTCTTTCTTTTAAAATTGGTTAGATGGGACTGCAGCAGTACTCAGTATAGCATTAATGATTTTCTCCTGCCTGGGCAAGACCCTTCTGCTTGTTTACCTAACTGCCCATGGATATTGGGGTTTCTAGTCTACAGGTGGGGACAGGTACTAGTCCCTGACCTGTGTGAGCTGCTCCCTTTAACCCTTTTGGGT
>NW_006773444.1:755410-777637 GCF_000442215.2 Lipotes vexillifer | reverse complement strand
TTTCCCTAGCCTCAGATAATTTCCTCCTACATTGTACTTAGCTGAATCCTCGAATTGGACTCTCTGCAGATCTTGGATCTCTCTCTCTCTCTTCAGCTGTCTAACCTATGGCACCCAGCAATTAGTAACTCTAGCTTCTGGGTCCACCCTCACTCTCTTCTCAACTTCCTCATGTCAGGGTGTCTTCTGAGATCTCTCTGAATTCCCCTCCATGCACTGGGGCTTGGAAATACTCTCAATGCAGTAAGTTGGGGGCATTGTAAGTCTCACGTTGTTTGTTTCCAACTTTCAGGAGTTACTACCCTTCATTGCCAGGTTTCCAGTGTCTTGAAAGCCAATGTTTCATCTATCTTGCCTTGTTTTGGTAGTTTCGGGGAGGAGGTCAAATCCAGTCTCTTTTTGTTTATCCTGGAAGGAAATGCAAGTCCCAGACACTATTTTAACAAACAGCAACAGGGTAACCAAGGATTTGAGAGGAAGAAATTGTAAATGTTGAAACCTTTAAATAATCCAATAACCCAGGGGTAAGAGGGTCCCAAACTCGGTGATTCCCACCATCATAATGACCCCAAGGTTGTTCAGCCTCGGGAAGGAGAACCCGAGGTATCAGCAACAATGGAGGCAGCTGTCAGAGAATCATTAGATGTAGAGCCCGTGTTTCCATCTTTCCTGTGCTTCCTTTCCGACCCCTTTCTGTACCACTTACCCCAGCACGAGCCTATAAACAGCACACACTCACACGTCAGAAGGCTCAGGGTCTTTCTCTCTCTTTCCAACTCTCATCGAAATGAACCAGCTCTGTCCCACTCTTTAAAAGGCTCACATGTGATTTATCTATTCAACAAAAAGATGAACTGTAATGCGCAAAGCAAGTAGTGGGACAGAAGAGCCTATGGTGTTCTGCATCCCAGGAAACTCAGCAGGCTTCTCAAGGTCCACAGCACCCAGCTCACGACGGGATGATGGCAGTGGGATGGTGGAGTGGGGACTGGCTGGAGCTGGTAAGTCTGCAGAAATAACTAGTTATTTCACTTAAAGACCAGATCTCTGTATCTGTACATTTTTACAGTAGGACCCAAGGAACTCAGTTTTCTTCCCTTTTTCTGCCTTTCTTGATGAACCAGGCTTCAAAGGCTAAAGACTTAAGTGAATCTGAACAGATATTTGAGATTAAAAGAGATTAAGGAGGAACAGATAAAGCCTCATTGGCTCTGCAGTCACAGTCAAAAGCTGGACTTCAGGCTTGACCCTATTCCACTGTCAGTTCAACTTTCCATAACACTAGCCTTATTCATGGGTTGGAGCATTTCCTACACACATAGCAGGCAGGCTAACTAGGTGTAGCAGTGTTAGAGGATAACTGTATGACTGAGTGACATCTGCAGATGCCCAAGGACACCATCTCATGGACAAATTTCCTCTTTCACTCAGGAGTTTATCTGCTCACGATGTCACTGGAGGCTTGGAGGTCTGCAGAATTGTCAGCGTGACCCCATTCACCAACCAGATGGAACCACGGAGTTGTGGGGAGCTATCCTCAAAGGCACCGCATTCTCACACTGAAGCCCCAGTTGGTTATACCAGGAGATAGCTACTGCATCATTTTCTATAAAAACCAAACTCTCTCATGTCATTTTATTGTCAATCAGTGTTTGCAGGTGATTAAGACTGTTAATTCTTGCACAAAGTGTAATTCAGAGGCTTAATTATGTCTGTGTGGAGTCAGGGGCCTCAGCAGGGCCTGGGGCAGAGAATCACCTAGGGAGCTGGTTCAAAATGCAAATTCCCTGCTTCTTGTCCTAATCAGTGGGTCTGGGTGGGGTTCAAGAATCTGCATGTTTGTCTACAGGTAATTCTAGTGCGTTTGTCTGTGATGCCATGTTGAGAAACACTTGTCTAATAGAAACCGAATTTGAAGGCAGAAGAGACCTGCTCAGTAGAGACATCTCCACAGCTGCCCATTAGTGTGGCCTAGGCAAGCCTGCCAAGGGGGATGTAAAAGATTCCCTGTAGTAAATACCCAGTGAAGTGGTGCCTTTGAAAACACAGTGCTTTGTAAACCTACCAAAGCCTTGGTCTCTTGATCCTTAGCATAAGTCCAATGCCAAGTGCTAAGTGTTCCCTAATCCTTCCAACATTTTTACATATGAGGTCAATATTATGACCCCCACTGTACAGAAGAGGAAACCAAGGCTTAGGGAGGATAAATAATTCTGTCAGGATCACATAGATGTTCCATTACTACAGAGAGAAGTCACTGTAGCAGTCAAGGGTTCTCCAGAGAAACAGAATCAACATGGGGTGTGTGTGTGTGTGTGTGTTTGTACTAATTTATTTTAAGAAACTGGGGACTTCCCTGGTGGTCCAGTGGATAAGACTCTGCACTTCCAAGGCAGGGTGCACAGGTTCAATCCCTGGTCAGGGAACTAAGATCCTGCATGCCACACGGTGTGGCCATAAACTAAAAAAAGAAAAGAAACTGACTCACATGATTGTGGAGAAGTCCAGAACCAGCAGAGTAGAGTAGAGTGTAATTTCATGCCAAGTCCAAAGACCTGGGAAGCAGGAGAGCTGATGGTGTAATTTCCAGTCTGAATCCGAGTCCAAAAGCAAGAGAAGACTGATGTCCCAGCTTTAAAGACACTGAGGCAGAGAGAAGGGATTCTCTCTTACTCGGTCTTCCATTCCAGTCGGGTTTTCAGTGGATTGGATGAGGCCTACTCACACTGGGAAGGGCAGTCAGCTTTACTCAATTCAAATGTTAATTTCATCCAGAAACACCCAAACAGACACACCCAGAGCAAAGTGTAACCAAATATCTGGGTGCCCCGTGACTGAGGCAAGTTGACACGTAAACTGTCACAGTCACCCAATGGGACATTTGTTATTCAGCATCCCACTCTGGGGGCATCACAATCATGTGCGGGCTCCTTCTTTTCTTGTCTCCCTATGTTTATGTATCACCCACTGCTTGTGGATTTGGGGGTAGGGACAGAGGCAGAGGGAGCTGCAGTGGATGGGATTTGAGCCTATGAGTGGACACCCCCAGTCTCACCACAGTCGGCATCCTTTGAACAGGGCCTGAGGGGCTCGCCCTTCTTGCCATCTCCTCAGGCCCTGTAAGGCAGATGTGTCCACACCTGCTGCTCTGGAAACTGCAGAGGCCATGAGCACTGGAGGGGTTCTGGTCCAGGTAAAGCTTTGGGGGAGGGGGAGGGGGGAGGGGAGCAGGAACCATACATTCAGACCTTCAGTCCACACTCCTCACTCCTGGGGAAGGAAATGGACCCAGCCCTGTGCACAGGATAGTTTGCTCTAAGAACAGGAGAAAAAGAAGGCAGAAGATGGTCACTGTGATTCTTTGCTACTGTTGTTGATAATATTATAACCGAATACAGGGTGTCTTCATGCAGTTTCCACCTTTGATGCTCAGAAAAATCCAGAGCAGTAAGCACTAGTACATGTCTTTTACAGATAAGGAAACTGGGGCACAGGGAAGCTAAGTGACACTGTGACACAGCCATTAAATAGTAAAAACAGAGCACAAGTTTGCATTGTCTACACTCCAAATCTCATCCTTTCCTGTGGGAACCCGAGACTCACGAGAACAGAGGTGCAGGCCTTGTTCAGATGCCTGGAATGTCGTCTTTAGAATTCAACAAAGTTAGAATTCAGTTGCATAGAAAATCTGCAGAATGATGGGAACTATTTGTTAGAACTTAAAGGAATACTGCTCAGCAGTCAAAAGATTAGTCCCGTTTCTGGCAAGTGCTAGAAATGAGGTGGATTCTGAGGATGACATAGCTGTGTTGACAGATGTGACGGTGGGGAGCTCGGTGGAGTGACAGCAGGCAGAGATGCGTGGTGGGGGGCCTGGGGAGTCAGCTCAGGCGTGCATCCTTCACCCAGACGTGGAGCTCCACCAAGACGTCAGCACTAAGTGGTGACAGCCATCAGGAGGGAAGCCAGGTCCCGGGACGTGTCAGGGATCTGGGATGACCAAAGGTGTGCAAGCATTACGGTACCACCCGGACAGGAAGCAGGACAGCTGAGAAGAGCGGGTGACAGCTGCTGGAATTGAAGAGCTGTTTGAGGGAATTCTAGGTGGCCGAAGACTGCAGGTTTTAACAATTGGTTTTCTGGAGTCTGAAGAAAATGCAAAGCAAAACAACAGTGAGTGTCATAGCAGCACTATCTACAGCAGCCAGGACAGGGACAAAACCTAAATGTCCTTCAGCAGATGAATGGATAAAGAAGATGTGGTACATATTTACCATGGAATACCACTAATCCATAAAAAAGAATGAAATGATGCCATTTGCAGCAACATGGATGGACCTAGAGATTGTCATATTAAGTGAAGTAAGTCAGACAGAGAAAGACAAATATCATATATAATTTATATGTGGAATCTGAACTATGACACAAATGAATTTATCTATGAAATAGAAACAGAATCACAGACATAGAAAGCAAACTTGTGGTTGCCAAAGGGAAAGATGGGGGAGGGATCTTACAACACTGTGGTTGAGTGTCACAGTGTCACTTAGCTTCCCTGTGCCCCAGTTTCCTTATCTGTAAAAGACATGTACTAGTGCTTACTGCTCTGGATTTTTCTGAGCATCAAAGGTGGAAACTGCATGAAGACACCCTGTATACGGTTATAATATTATCAACAACAGTAGCAAAGAATCACAGTGACCATCTTCTGCCTTCTTTTTCTCCTGTTCTTAGAGCAAACTATCCTGTGCACAGGGCTGGGTCCATTTCCTTCCCCAGGAGTGAGGAGTGTGGACTGAAGGTCTGAATGTATGATCCCTCCCCCATCTTTCCCTTGGGATTAATAGATACACACTACTATTTTAATAGATAAAATAGATAATCAACAAGGACCTACTGTACAGCACAGGGAACTCTACTCAATATCTTGTAATAACCTATAAAGGAAAAGAATCTGAGAGAGAATGAACACATGTATATGTATTACTGAATCCGTTTTCTGTACACCTGAAACTAACACAACATTTTAACTCAACTATACTTCAGTAAAAATAAATTAAAAAAACAACAGTAGCAAATATTGTCATCTTTAAAATTATCAAAGGCAAAAATATATATCCAGGGGCTTCCCTGGTGGCGCTGTGGTTGAGAGTCCGCCTGCCGGTGCAGGGGACGCGGGTTCGTGCCCCGGTCCGGGAGGATACCACATGCCGCGGAGCGGCGGGGCCCGTGAGCCATGGCCGCTGAGCCTGCGCGTCCGGAGCCTGTGCTCCGCAGCGGGAGAGGCCACAGCAGTGAGAGGCCCGCGTACCGCAAAAAAAAAAAAAAAATATATATATATATATATATATATATATCTCCTGAAGAAGGTGTTGGACAAGGAGCTCTCTCATGCAGCTACTGGTGAAAATAAACTTATTACAGTGCTTTCAGAAATGATTTGGAGATACAGACATACATATATAGTCTTGATTAAGAAAACATTCATACCTGTTGAGTCAGTTTTTACTTCTGGAATCTATCTTAGGAAACAAGCATGTCACGCAGCTGTGTAATTCTGTGACTAAGGGCTCAGCATCTGGAGTTGTAAAGGCCTGGTGTAGCTTCCTGGCTGCACCACTTGTGGACTGTGGAGGGTACAGAATTTAACCTCTCCAAGCCTCTAGTTCTTCATCTGTAAGACGAGAACAATAACAGTACCTGACTCGGAGGGTGTTTGGAATTAAATAAGACATGAAACATAAATGAGCTAAACTACATGATAAGTACTCCATAAACTGTATTTCCTTTCCAAGACATCCCTCAAAGTATTACTTATAACCTCAAAATATCAGAATGATCTCAGGGTCATGCAACAAAAATCAGTTAACTAAAGCTGTGGGAAAGCCTAAATAGACAATTTTACACTGCTTAAAAGAAATGTTTTCACTGTGATGGGAAAGTAAATTAAGAAAAATAATTACAGGTGTAGAGAGATGGACACTGTCTCATGTAGCTACAGATGATAACAGAAATTATTACAATGCTCCCATGGGATGATTTGAAGATCTATTACAACCTTAACATGGGCATACTTTTAATTCAGAATTCCTTATTCTCAGAATTCAGTGTAAGTGAAGAGGTGGACAGGAAAAACTTCAATAACAGAGTTAGTAAAATAAATTATTGTTTCGCTCTACAAAAGAAAAATCTGTAGCCACTGAAAATGGTGTTGTTTAAATATGTTATGTAAATGGATGCTATTAAAAATAATAAGTGAAAAAGGAAATTAGAAAATGTTATATGTTATGTTATAATTATATCTATCTGAGCAAAATATTTCCCTCAGTAAATTTATTCAAACCAATTAGCAATAGCTAAGTATGACATTAATGTCTGCTGTAGACTGAGGTTTTCAACAGGATAGCAAAGATGGTGACAGCACTCAGAATCTTGCAGAATCCGCAAGTGACACCACAAGGCCCTTCAGTGTCATCCGAAGGAAGATGACAGTGCTGACAGCTGTGCCCCTCTGGGTTCCAAGAGATGATTTAGGATGTGGTCCTGCACACAGATCCCCACACCCTCGTGTCTGTTCTGACCTTTCCTTTTCCTTTACTTTGTTTTCACTCTGCTTTCAGTTGACAATGAGTGGGTTGAACACGGGGCATTGCTGACATCAAGTCTATGCAGCCAGCCAATGCCCTACATTGGAACTCCCAGCCCATGGGGTCCCTTGTGAATGGAAAGTTCCAGTAATGCTGACCACGGCCTGTAACCCAGTGGAAGCAAATCCACTTCCGAAGAAATTCCACCTGCCTGGAGTTTCTTTAAAACCTGGAGACAGCGTCAGCAAACTGCCCTATTTTATTACAACATTGGGCCACCTTAACAATACTGTAGGTAAAATCCCCTAAATATTTGAACATGCACATGCTGGGAAGAACAAATAGTTCATGCTGTCACTGGGTGACATTGAAGTCCCCTCCTCCTAATTCTTACTTGGCTAACAAATGGCAACTGCTAATTACACAGTACTGGAGAAACTATGCACATAGTTGAGGAGGGCGTTCCCCACAGATTCCTTTTCAAATTTCTCTTTGTCTCCAAAAACCATAACTCTGTGGGATCCTGGAATAAAGTATAGAGGGCCTAGATTATTAGAGCGTGCAAAGAGCAAGGGTGAGCACACATGGCAGTGTCACCAGCGTGTCTGGGTTCCTTTGACAGTATCTCGATCTCAGCAGGGTTCTGAGACTGAAGCTTCAGAAAGCCTCGTCAGCCTCAGAAAACACCAGGAGTGGTCATGGACTGGGAGAGCTGATATCTCTCTTACCGGAGGGGTGCAGAACACTTAGTCAAACCGTATTAACCAAGTACTTGTCAGTGTCATTGACTTTAAGATGAGGTGGAGATGGAGCTCAGATTTCTCATATCATATCTTTAAATTTTGGCTTCATCTGCTATGGCTTGTTAAATTGCTAGGAAGAAGCAGAAAGACCCTCTGACTTTCCAGCTGCTCTCGGTGGACTCAGGAGTGCTGTGGGACCCTGGGGTTTCTCACAGATTCAACTATGATGTCCGAAAGAGCAGGCAGCCACAATCGAAAGCTGTGTGTTTGCCAGCATCTAGGCCAGGACCATCCTGCTTCCTCCTGATTCCATTTAAAGACTGGGTCAAGTTGATAATATACTTTCTGTTAAGAAAATATTTGTGCCCTATATGCTTAAAGACTTGTTTTTTGTTAATCAACTATACTTCAGTAAAAAAAAAAATTAAAAAAAGGACTTGTTTGATTATTCATTTATTTAGTTTTCCACTGTTGTTTTAAATACATACATGACAATGTCCCTATTTTGCTCTTCTTGGCCTGTATCCTTTCCTCTTTCTGCTAACAGTGCCCTTTTTCCTTTAAGAAACCACCAGCCTCCAACCTGAGATGTAGGCTGTGACAACCCATGCCCCCCTCCCACAGAAGGCCACACATGCCCCAGCTGGTCAGTCTGAGAGCCCTGTCCATGGACAGGCTATGGCCTGAGCACAGGAATTCCTCAGTCTCTCTGTCAGTTGAGCTAAACTTTAAAAGGAGCTTGGAAGACTTTTTCTCTAAAGGGCCAAATGGTAAATATTTTAGGCTTTGTGGGCAAAGTGGCCTCTGTTGTGATGACTCAGCGCTGCCATTGTACCAAGAAAGCCATAGACAATGTCAACCTCTAGGCATGGTTGTGTTCCAATAAAACTTTATTTACAAAAGCGGGCAGTGGGCCAAGTTTGGCTCATGGGCCATACTTTGCCAACCCTGGGTTTAGAGTATTCGTTTTCAACTTACACTCTGAAAAAATTCCTCAGGAAGGACAAAGAATAGGTGTGTGGGGGGGTGGTATCTCCCACCCTCCTCACTGCACCTCCTAGGGAGTCAGGGCAGCCCCTGTTTCCTCTGTTTATACATTGAGGATCCATTTACAATATTATGTGAAAATGACATTCATCAATTCATAAAAGTTTTGAAAATCAGTGACAGGGTAATAAAGGATGTGAGTTATTAATTATTTAACTTTGTTTCCAGGCTCCGAGAGGGAGGCACCATGTTGGGTCATGTATAACATCTCAGGTCCCTCAGAGAATCCCGTATGGGAGTGAGCCAGACCCTCTGGCTTGTATACACATCACTTCATGACTTGTGTCTACCATCAGCTTTGTTGAAACTTTTATCAACATGGTCTAACCACATCATTTGAAATTTTTATTTAGTCTTCACTGAATATTGTAGGAAAACTGATATGCTAGGATGGCAAGGCAAAACAAATATTAATATATGTGCTTTTAATATGCCTATTGTTGAAAAAGAGAGAAGGAGAAAATTATCTTATGGATGTAGACATAATTTTGTATTTTAAAAAGTCTTTCATGTGGAGAATTTGGAATCTTTGTGCACTGCTGGTGAGAATGTGATATGCTGTGGCCGCTACAGGATCGCAGGATAAATAGGTGGAGAGATGGGTGGTGGACTGAGCCTCACACCTTCCTATTAGAAAAATCAGCTGGAGCATTTCCTGTTCAAAACTCTCCTGTGGGTTTGATGTAGAATTCCATGCTTGTGGTCAGTATGTGATGACAAGATATCACCTCTCAACTGAAATCAGGGCTGCAAATTGGAAAAGAAGCTCGTTGGAGACAAATCAGGTTTATGAATATGTGCAAAGCAAGCTTTGTTCTATGCCATGACAGCTTATTTGACAAATCTGGGTGGTTCTAGAGGAACTCTGATTGTGCTGTTACGACTGGACCTGACAACCTTCTAGAATGTTTGATAGACTTGGGGTAGGCAGGTGATATCAGGCACACCGAGAGAACAGCAAACGTAAGGTCACCTCCCAACCCTGAGAACTGTGCACTGGTGGTGCCAGCAAGGAAGCAGACCAGTGTGACAGCATCGAGCTCAACGGGAAACAGGTCCAGCGGCCGTGCCCCACATGACTGTAATATTTCAGGACAAAGCCAGCGACAGTAGTTCATTCCGAGCACCAGGTTTTCTGTTGGATAACAAAGTGCCTTCTGCACAAAAAACCTCTCTGTGGGTCTGTGACCGCCAGGGGGGCAGGCCCGTCATCACACCACACCTGCATTTCGCTGTGGTTCTCCAACTTGGTTGCTTCAATTCTTTGTGAATTAGTATCAAACTAGTAATAATTTTGGAACAATGTTCGTATTTCGGTTGTATCATATTTCTTTTTTTTTTTAATTGTCCAAAGGAAAAGATAAGATTTATTGGGCATGAGGACATTAACAGAAAAATGCTGCTCTACCCTACCCCCTGACAATTTGTTAATATTTTACATTAATTTCAAACTAAGGACATACACCATATTTTCCACATCCTGAAAAAAAATCAACACAGTAATAAAATCTGATTTCAGTGGCCAGTGGCTACTGTACTTTCCACTGTGTAATTCCATTCTATTCATTTTTTTAGCCTCTGCTCTCTAAGTTGTCACATTGATTTGAAACTCAATGAAAATCTCATTAAAAATATGATTGGGCTTCCCTGGTGGCGCAGTGGTGGAGAGTCCGCCTGCCTATGCAGGGGACACGGGTTCGTGCCCCGGTCTGGGAAGATCCCACATGCCGCGGAGCGGCTGGGCCCGTGAGCCATGGCCGCTGAGCCTGCAGGTCCGGAGCCTGTGCTCCACAACGGGAAAGGTCGCAACAAAAAAAAAAAAAAAAAAAAAAAATATATATATATATATATATATATATATATATATATGATTGGAGGCAACCCAAAGAGGGAGAAGGAGAGAATGCCTGGTGGTCTAGGAGACACTGGATGTGATGCTGATGTGGACTCACTTTTCTGAACACAGCTGTCCCTGATCTGTAATTTATGCACCGTATTTCGTACTGTAACTATTTAATTTGTTGTTTAATTTCTCCCTATGTGGGGTGTGTAGCAGTGGCAGGGGGAGAATTGCAAAGGGATCCTGACTCTTAGCTTTTGTTGCGCAGGTGAACCATCCTGAAATTATGTTTGATGTATAATTGGACTGAGCAAGTGGGTGACCGAGCGTTGATAGAGCTATAGGGTCCCGTTGTGGAGGACAGGTCACACACCTACGAAATGGGGACGGAGAGAGACTGTGGACTGGACTTGGAGGGCCCAGCTCTGTCTACAAGGAGATCAAGAAGAACCTGCCCACCCCGCCTCGCCGCCCCAACGGTATTGACACACTTAGGGCCCAATCTCGGTCTCTAAGGGAACTGGGGCTCCTGGAGAAACGGTGGATTCCAGGTTGGAGCAAAGTAGGATGAGCCCAGAACAGCTTATTCGGCTCCAGCAAAGCACGGGGAGTGTCACAAGGACATGGAACCCGCTCGAAGGGTGCCCGCCCGCCAGGCCTGAGTCACTGATGGGAGCGCCACAGCAACCAGGGGCAGCAATGAATTACAAACTTGGGGGAGGATGGGACTCAGAGGAGTCCATACCAACAGTCAATACATTGATTAATCACTTCATCCATGGGGGAAGACGCCCAGGACCAGCAGTAAGTGCTGAGAGACGCCTGATGTGCGTGTCATCACAAGGAAACAACAGGTGGAACCCAAATGAGGAGTGTCCTAATAAAAGAGGAGATGGGGTGGAGGTGGGGGGAGACTGGAAATGTTCCAGATGAAACCAGGCTAAGGAGACAAGACAAGAAAATGTGATGCCTGACCCCAGATGCTGTTGGAGGGGAAATGCTGAAATAGATGTGCTGGGTGAGATGACGAAATGGACCACAAGCCACAGATGTGTTGTATCCATCTACCTGTACTGAGGCGGATCCTGGGCTGTGGTTTAGGATGGGAGCACCCCTGGTCCTGGAAAATGCACAGGTGGTGTCTGGGGCCGTGATATGCATGTGACCAACTCTCCACAGGCTCAGAAAGTAGAAGAAGGAGAACCAGGCCAGCAGTAGGTGACCTCGGGTGAAGCCCACACACGTGTTCTTTGTGCTGTTTGACTTTCCCAACTTTCCTTTAAGTTTGAAATTAATGGTTTCCCCATTTCTCTTCCTAAGTCCTTCTGCTTCGCCTACTGAATTGGCTTCGGGCACATGGGTGTTACACACACTGCGGAGGGCTGTCGTGGTGAGCGGAGAGGCCTTTGTTCACGCACGAGAAAGTCCTGTGCTCCCAGCTTGCTCAGAAGACCTGGATTCAGGATCCTTCAACCCCCGACAAAATTCACATTGGTGGAATCTCATTCAAGGGAAAAAAAGCCTGATAGTTTCATGGACACTAAGGCATCAATAACTGAAGAAAACTCATTGTATCCTCCATTCTTTGGGGACTCCTTGAAGCAAAAATGCTTTATCCTGAAGGATGTCACCTCCAGTGGGGGATTTCCAAGTCCCGGGGACTCATGGGGGCCTGGGACCCTTCCTGGGCTGTTTGAATCCTACTGTGGAGGTGACAAATGCCCTTCGGTTGTGTTTGCCCTTGTTTTATGGGCTGCTTGCTCCCGCCGGGAACATTCCAGCAACTTCTCTTCAAAAGTTGTGTTTTTACTGCCAACTATGTTCCTTAACTCAATTCTGCTATTAGGAGACACAGCATCTCCAACTTCAGGGCCTTTGTACAGAATAACCTTGCTTTTAGTGTGATTGAAAACATTATACAGACTCATTGGGGGAAACTTGGGAAATACAAAGATGTATAGGGAAAAATAATGACTCATCATCCTGTGAACCCGATCTCAGGTAGCCTCAGCCTGCAGCGGTTTGAAGCAGGATTTCGGTTCCTGGCCAGAGATTGAAGTCAGTCCAAGACAGTGAGAGCACTTGAATCCAAGCCACTAAACCACCAGGGACAGAGACAAGAGATGAGGCCCTGGCCCTGTAGAAATGAATTCCCACAAAGACAGAAAGTAGCGAAATAAATAAAGTATTTATTAGGAAAAAAAGAGTACGTGAGGATAGACACAGAGGAGGGCTCAGGGAGAGAGTCACGTCCTCATGGTAGTTTGAAGCACTTACATGGGGCATTGCTTCCAGGTTTCCTCTGGCCAATCATCTTGCTTTGCCTGGTTCTGAGTCCATATTTGGTTTATCTCAGGATCTTCCCCAGTGGGCGCGCATCTCTTCGCCAAGACGGATTCCAGCGAAGAGGCCCGTGGGTAGATTGACATCACTCCCCTTTTGACCTCCAAGGAGCCTCTCTGTGCATGAGAAGTTGGGAAGGTCTCCTTGACCTCGAGAATGAGGAATAGGTGGTCTCTTTATCTCTTATCTGGGCAGGCTCAGCCTCTCCTATTATCGTCCTGCTATTACCTGTGTCTTGGAGTATTTGTCCACAGGGGACAAACTCCAGGGGCTCAGCCTGGGGCCCATCTGTCTCCTGCCTCAATCCGGGAATAACTGTAACAAGGACAGCCATATTCGATCTGTTTCTTTGACTTTAACCTTTGCTTTTCATTGCTTTTGTTATTATAAACATACAGAATGGCCTGCCTCTGGGAACCCTGCCGCTCTGCCTGAAAGTTAAAGTGTCTCTGTTCAGCTCACAGGGAGACAATCTGACCCTGTCCACCTGTGGATGGCTGCAGAAAAGAAGAAATGAACACATCCCCTCCCTGAGGCTGGCCATTCCAGGGGATATTTGCAAAACGTATGGCCTTTTTACTTTACTTCCTCATCTCCTCCCCCTCTGCGCTATCAAAGAAACTGGCATCCAAACCCCGTACGTAAGATGGTTTTTCAGAGACACTAGTCTGCCATCTTCTCGGTCTGCCGGCTTCCCGAATAAAGTCATATTCCGTGCCTCAACACCTCGTCTCCGAGTCAGTGGCCTGTCATGCAGCAAGCAGAGCAGGCTTGGACTCGGTAATATAATCTGTGATAAATCTGGTGCTTTTTCCTTTAAGCCTGCTATCCTATGTATGACAGAGGAGGGGGAACAAGCCACCTTAAATTGAACCCCAGGTTTCCCTTCCGGGCCTGTGTGTGGCTCAGGGCCCAGTGCGGTCTTGGATTCCCAAAGACAGACCTGAGCCCGGTTTTCAGGAAGGTGATGGGAGCCAGGGGGTTTTCAGGAGCAGATGTGGGAATCTGCATTTCGCTGGGAGGGAGAAGGTTGAGGGGCAGGAGAGGAGGGGTCTGCAGGTGTCAGCTGCTCTGTGCTGGGGGGAGGGACGGAAACACACTCCTCCGGACGGACACTCTCAGAGATGGTGGACGTGGGTGGTACAGGGGCCACCTCCTCCAGTTAGGATTCCATCCACTGCAGGGCTCCAGGCTCTGAGCGCCCCCTGACACCCCACCTGCAGCCTATCCAGGGAGCAGACCACCATGGGGACCCAGCCTCCTGGGGGAAGAAGCCCCTTCCCCCACCCGTCCCCAAACTTCCCTCACCTGTCCATGGTCTGGGAGGCACCTTCCCCAGGGGAGGCTAAGGCATCGTCGGGGGGAGGGGGACCCCCACAAGGGGGAGGCGAGAGTAAAAGAGGAGATGGAAAGTGAGTTAAGGACCCACGCAACACACATTTCCATATGTGACTGCAGGGACCTCTGAGCAGGCCCAGCTGCTGCGCTGGGGCATCAGCACAGGTGCTGGGGGTGGGGGGCAGCACCTTCAGGAGGTGACATTCAGGCAGGAAAGGGCTGGGAGGTAGGAAGAAATGTGATGTGTTCTAGAATTAAACCAAACCCAGCCTTGCTGGGGCCTGTGAGCCACAGGGCGGGCGGCTGACAATAAGAGACCACAGTCTGGGCAGCTGAAACGGTAGAAATTTCCCTCTCAGGGTTCCGGGGGCTGGAGCCCCAAATCAGAGTTGTTGCCAGCCTCTTCCCAGAGCCTTCATGCTGTGTCCCTGGGTGGTGGACAGACAGTGGTCTCTCTCCTCCTTTGTCTGATAAAGTCACGAACCCCATCCTGGGCCCTCGCCCTCTGACCTCACTGGGCCCTCATCATCCCCCAAAGGTCCCACCTCCTAGAACCGTCACCTCGGAGCTTAGGGCTTCAACCTATGACTTCCGGCGGGGACACAGTTCAGTTCACTGGAGGTTAAGTTTTGTTCCTCAGTTGGTGGGTGTGAGTCCATAGCTCAGGTTCTGAGCAGAAAGGCTGGTTTGCCCTGGAATCCTCGGCAGGCTCCTCCCCTGACCTTTGCCCTCTGAGTTTTGGAAACTTCCCTAAGGCTGACGGACGTCCACAGGGTAGGAAAGCCAGCGGCCAGTGTTGGTCAGACTCTGACACCAGGCATTTTGCACCCTTCCTGCTCAGTCTGTCTGTGTGGAAACTCTAACTCTATTCCCACCTCACAGAGGTGGAGAGAGAGGCTTGGAGCTATGCCCAGACTCACAGTTTTTGCAACATAATAGCGTAAACATTTTCAAATCTCCATTTGAAAAGGTTACTTTTTCTGCTAACAATGGGGGAATCTGGATAAAGAAGGGGTGATCCTTGCAGAGTTCTTAGTTCCATAACTTCTCTAGCTTGGACGTTATTTCCAAACAAAACTTGCTTCAAAGAGTGTGATCAGGTCAGCCTGTGCGCTCCAGGCTTGCCACCCATCACCCACGGTCCTCCCATGCGCCTGGCCCAGGACTGGTCCCCTCCACGCGTGGAGAAGTGTCACCGTGGACCCGAGCCCGGGGCTGTGACTCCCCTGCCCCCTTGAGCTGCCTCTATGGCCTGTCCTCTAAGATGGGTCATGAGGTTTTAGGAGAGCATCCACAATCTGGGTCTCAGCTCCCCTTGTCTGCAGAGACATAACGCCTACCCCGACCCCGCTGGCAGCTGCAGTGGGAAGGAAGCACACGGAGGGACTGTGGTGACAAAGAGGCAGCTGGGGGCGCCCTGCAGAGAGCAGAGCCCCGGGGGCAAAGAGTGGACACCGGCCAGAGGCAACGAGACCCCAGAGCTGAGAAGCAATTAAAACTCAGCTGGACCTGGGCCCCGGGGGCGGGCATCTCGGTAGGTCCGGGAGATGACTCAGCACAGCCCAGGACCGGCACCTCTCCCTGCTGGCCCCCGCCCCGCCGGGGAGGGTGGGGGGCGGGAGGGCATGGGGGTGAGGGCAAACTGGAGGGGCTGCAGGGACGGGGGAAACGCCCATGCAACACGACTGAAAGCTCTGCTCCATAGAAGCCAGTTTTTAAATCTCCCCTCGGTGGATCATCTCTGCTTCTACTAATAAATGCTGACACTCTTTACCAGCTTTATGCTCTGCCCGCAGCCTTGCGTGGACGATGGGGACGTGATGTTCCCGTGTTGAAATGAGACTCGGGTCTTTTAATAATTTCCCAAGGCTGTGGAGCGAAGAGAAGATGAAGCTGGGGTTCGCACACGTCTACCTGATACCTGGCTCTGTGTCTTCGACCTCTGCCGGCCCTGCGGCTGGCGTCTGTCCCTCTGCCGGGCGCAGGCCAGGTGACCACGAAGCAGCCCTTCCCCTCCTGCTTGTGGCCTCTCAGTCCTTTTCCAGCTCACTCTGGGGCTGTCTCAGTGACCTTGCTTGTCACTCGCAAACGCTTCTCAAAGCGAGTACCCAGACCAGCAGTACCAGCGTCACCTGGGGTGGGTGGGGGGGGGGTCTCTTATTGTGGGAGATCCCCACAGTAAGATGGGACCCCGGAGGGCTACCTCCTGTGAGCCACAGTGAGCCAAGGGGGGCAGAACCTGGGGGAACCAGAGTACAGGTTTGGGTCAGTTTGTGGACCTGGTTTCTTTAAAGATTTGACCTTGGTGCAATGTGGTCTTAGGTTAGCAGTCTCCCCAAACACCCTTAAACACCAGTCCTTTCTGAGGGAGCTGCATTATCCTCTCCTCCTATTAATTCAGCAAATAATTTTGCAAACAGAGTGAGCAGCACGCAAAGCTAACCCTGCAGATGTGGAGACCGGACTCCATGAGAGGGAACAAACCAGAAGAGGTATAACAGAAACACGTGCAAAGATGGGTGGGATTGGATTATTGGACAGAGATTATAAAAGCTTCTGCTGACTGTGCTAAAGCTTTAAGACAGATTGAAGGATGTGAGCCGGGAAAATGAAACAGTAAGGAAGTGTCAGGGCAGATTTGGCACAAACACGCCCAGAACTCTCAAAATGAAAAATACAGTAACCAAAATGGAAAACTCCATGGATAGCTTTCACAGCAGATTAGACAAAGCTAAAGATAGAATTGACAACCTGGTAAGAGGGAAATCATTCTGAGCAGCACAGGAGACAAAAGATGAACAACACAAGAGAGGGGAAGAGCCCCTGGGGTAGGTGAGAAGGACCAGGTGTAATTAGAGGCCCCGCAGGAAGGGAGAGGCAATGAGGCTGGATTCGTTTTTACAGAGATAACCACTGAACATTTTCCCGAATCACCAAGAGACACTGTATTTTTTTCCTGGGGCTGTACACAAAGCACCACAAACTTGGTGGCTTCAAACGACAGGAAAGTATCCTCTCACAGTCTGGAGGCTGGAAGGCTGAAATGCAGGTGTTGGCAGGGCTCACGCACTCTGGAGCCTCGAGGGAGGGTCCTTCCTGCCTCTTCCAGCTCCTGGTGGCACCTGGGGGTCCATGACATTCCGTTTACGTAACTTTCTTCCTCAGTTTATCTCCTTCCTCTCACATTTTACTCTAAAGATATGCCCACAACACATGGCTTGGAAATCTCCTCAGCTAAATATCCAAGTTGCTCACCAAGTTCTACTTTCCACGGTAGATATAGGCTCAACATAAGCTGAGCTGTTCCTAACTAATGATTCTAGGGAAAAACCCCTATTTTCAAATAAGGTCATAATCTGAAGTTCCAGGAGAACATGAATTTGATGGGGGGGGGGGTGGGTAAAATTGTACCCAGTATAAGCATTAATCCACCCACTCCAGAGTACAGTGAATCCCCAGCAGGAAAATCAAGGAGGTGCACGTTTAGACAAATCATAGAGAAAGCCAAGGATAAAGTGTCTTAGAAGCAGGAGAAATAGGTCAGAAATGATCAAATCAAGTGTAAAGTTTTTGCAGATGCATAAAGCATGATTGGAAACATACAGCTAAAATGTGTTCCAAGTTGTTCACTGCTCTGAGGTGAAAAAACTTCCTGGAATGTGGTGATGGGGGAGGGTGGTCCCCACCCTGTGATCCCGTACACTTCTGGAGCCTGTCTCCTCATCCGCAGAACACAGGGCTGGGCAAACTCACTATAACGTCACTTCTAACAAAATGGTTCTAACATCACTTCCAGAACAAAGACCCCAGCACCCTCAGACCCGGCGGTGTGATGATGACACAGAAGAAGTGTCCCACCTCCTGCTCTTTCTGTTTCGTCTCACTGCTCAGCTGTGAGAGCTCAAGTTTGGGGGCTCAGGGTTTAAACGTACTGAGAAAAGCAGAGCCACAGGTTGCACTGGGGACCTGGTGCAGCAGCAGCGACCTGTGGCTTGTACTCTTCGCTTGTTCTAGACTCACGGAATCAGTGATTCTGCGTTGATTTTTTCCTCTCTCTCTAGCTTCTGATCCCCTCTGATCTTCCTCTGTGGGGAAGTTTCCATGTCCTGCGGTGTTGGGCACACCCTGAAATCCAAGGCAGAGCTCTCCTTCCCTCCTCCTCCATTTCCTGCTTCTGGACAAATGCCTGACCCACGCTCAGGCCAAAGGACCCATCCCACCCCACCCACACAGGCCTGCGGACTTGCAGCCTGGAGCCGGGAGAGGAGTGCCTTCCTGGACTGCTTCTGCCGCTGCCACGAGCCAGCACCCCTGCAGCCACCACCCAGCACCCCTGCAGCCAGAAGCCATCCATCCTTCCCCACCCCCTGCTTTCTGCCCCTTGGTAGGAGACAGTGGTCTTCCTCTCAGGCCCCAAGACCATATCAATTCCTACCCACGCTGAGCCTCGTTCCCCCACTGGTGTCCCCATGCCATGCACTGTCTGCCTTGTCACTCTGGCTTGCAACCAAGGCACCTCCCAGAGGTAACGTGCTCCCAGCACACTCGTGCCCGGTGCCCAGCGCTGAGGGACCATCGCAACACAAAGGGACCCTGCTGGCAGCAAACTCCCCTTAGCCACCTTTCCCTGAAATCCCATCCTGTCATAGACACTCAGGTACTCATCTGTAGCTCTCCACCTAGAGGTGCACGGTCACTCACACATGTGAGCAAAAGAAATCTGAATGGACGTGAACCTCAGATGCATCCACATTCATGCTGGGATACCTGGTGAAAGTCTTACCGGACCGCAGTACCCAGAACTTACACTATTCTTTACTAAGAAACATTTCCTTCTCTTGTCCCGCCTGGTTAATATTTACTATACCGTCATTTTTTTCGTCAGAATTTTGTTGCCTCTTCAGAGTCTCCCAGACTCATGGGGGATGGAAAGGCCCAGAATTTGTGCTAGGATTCTGAAAGAGCATGTGATTAAAAGCTCAATTTCATTTCTTTTTATGGCCGAGTAATATTCCATTGTATATATGTGCCACGCACACGTATATGTGGAATCTAAAAAAGAGGTTCTGATGAACCTAGGGGCAGGACAGGGATAAAGACGCAGACCTACTAGAGCATGGACTTGAGGACACGGGGAGGGGGAAGGGTGGGCTGTGACAAAGTGAGAGAGTGGCATGGACATATATACACTACCAAACGTAAAGTAGATAGCTAGTGGGAAGCAGCCGCATAGCACAGGGAGATCAGCTCAGTGCTTTGTGACCGCCTGGAGGGGTGGGATAGGGAGGGTGGGAGGGGGGAGACGCAAGAGGGAAGAGATATGGGAACATATGTATATGTATAACTGATTCATTTTGTTGTAAAGCAGAAACTAACACACCATTGTAAAGCAATTATACTCCAATAAAGATCTATTAAAAAAAACATTAAAAATCCGTGTATAATCCAAACCACTTGGACATACGGAAAGAATAACTTTCAACAATGTGCTGAAAGAATTTTAAATTCTCATTTATTTTTCACAGAAAAAGAGTGCTCTTTGCCTGCCAGACTTCTAGTACATGTGAATTGAATCCCCTTTGTCACTCTGAGATCAGGGTGGATTGTTTTTTGCCATTTCAGACGGTGCAGGGCTCAATCTTTCCTTTAGTCGTAAGTGTGAATTGGGACCCAGGTCCTCTACACCACATGTGTGCAACCACCAGCTTGATCTTCCTATCACCGCCTCCTTACTGAAAACTCTTCAGCTCACCCTGCACCAGCGCGAGCCCTGCCCTCCTGTTCAGGACACAGGCCGAGGCCAGAGTGACCTGTTCTTGGCTCACCCTGGACTCCTTTGGGGTTTGCGCATTGGTTGCATTTGCCTACCATCCTGGCCGTCTTGGTCGGTCTTACAGGCACACGTGGCATCAGTCGGAGAGCAGACAGAGAACTTCCTGCTGCCCTGGTGCTGGCGTGGACAAAACTGGGCATTTGGCCTTTCTTGTTACATCTCTGTCCTGACCCTGGACCAGACCTTCATCCTCCTGTCGCCATTAGATGGATAATCACAGAATGCTCCTGGCAGAGAGATCAGGCCCCATCCCCCAGTCTGCTCAGCATGAGGGGAGCTGGCACACAGACGCGGAGTGCATGGCCCCAAGGCTGGCACCTAAACACCCCTGCCACTTGGTTGTCCTGCAGGCCGCCTGTGACACTCACCTAAGGGGCATGTGATGATCGCCAAGACTCCCCAAACGGGTTCTGAGATGTTTAGGTTTAGGCGTTCTTTCCTTATTCACCTGTTTCTTTCCATGAAGAAAACAAGAAATCATTTTGTACCTAATGTCAAAATAAAACTCATGGACTAAGGTCTTCTTCAAAGGGATGTGGCTCAAGTATGCTCCTTTAGCCCCAACACAAAATTTACCAGGAAAGTGTCAGGGAAGACCTTCCTTTCCCATCAGGGGTTGCTGTCTACTCTGCAGGGACAGGAAAGCAGGAGAGGGTGAAGCGGCTGACCTGAGGTTCACGGCCACATCAGCCCTGTGGGTGGAAGGGCAGGGAGCCGGGGTCCAGCCCAACTTGGTCTCCATCACTCACCAAACAGAGCCTGGGACAAGCCACGGAAGCCATGGGACCAGTTTCCTGACCTGCAAGAGCCACTCCTCGCTTGCTGAGTGTTAATTCGGTCTAACTCTGTGACCCATGGGGACCCAGAGGAACCCTCAGAGCGCCTCCTGCGAAGCACACCCTCCCACTACCTGTGCCATTGCTTAGGACCAAAGGGCAGGATTTTAAGTTTGCTCCTGAAGTTTACAAAGCCATCTTTCCCAGTACCCAGCCGGCTCCTCCAGGCCTTAGAGGACCCGCTGTCACCTGCCCATGGAGGGGCCTCTGCCACCCTACAGCCATCGGATGACCGTGACCAGCTTCCATCCTGTCACTGGGGGCCATCACAGGCAGGACTGGGGTCCCCCCGACGGGCCTCCATGCAGGCTCACCACGCCCCCCGCCATTGTCCTCTGAGCGAGGCCACCCTGCCCTCTGTTAACCTGCCAAGGTCACGGCCGCATATGTGGTCATCACGTTCTTGCTGGTACCCTGCCCCCTGCTTCCCACTGATGCAACAATACACTGGAGCATCATGGGCTTAATGTTCCCAAAGAATTGCCCGAGTACCTGCCGCTTTGGACAACTTTTGATTTATGTTATCTGTGCAAGGCAAGCGGCAAGGCCCTCACACACTCTGGGGGTCCATACAGTCCTGGTGGTGCAAGGAGGCTGAGGCTGGACACTTGGGCTGGGCAGCGGGTGGAGAACAGGAGGGGACCGTCCCTTCTGCCAGCCAGTGAGCCTGGTAGAGGGAATTGGTGGGAACCAGGGTCTCCTCAGGGGCTTCCTTCGTGGGTCTATCCCCAAATGACTCCCTCTCTGTAAAGGTTTCCTAATTGTGCCTGAGGAAACCCTGTGTCCTCACCAAACGCCCTGGGCAATGTGGGGAGTTGCCTGTCCTCTGCGCCCTACCATGCATCGTGGGAAGCCTGCAGTACCCCCTTCCCACTGGCATCACAGAGATGATTTTTACAAGAAAAATTAAACTACCAGTGTGCCTTCCAATTTACAAGAATGTTTTTTTTCCTATGCTGCCAGGAAAGGATGCGTAGCCAGATGAGCTCGGCAGTAATTAACATAGGATGACACCTCTCACCAAAGACTCCTCACTGTGTTGTGAAGAGCTGCACAGAGTTTCCCAGCTGGGAGCAGGTGACAGCCTTGCCTCCACCAGGAAGGCCCCCATGCCTGCCTCAGCACCCTGGATGCCAGCTCTCCAAAGAGCCCCTGACTGCTCACTACGTAAAGAGGCCCTTTTTAATAGCGAAAGTCTGCCCTGGTCTTTCGGGATTATCAGAGTACAAACAATAGGGAACAGAGAAGGGAGTAGTGAGACTTTATTCAGCTGGAAGCTTCTCAGGCGGGCTTGGCTGTGGGCACATGGGGAGTCCTTGGCAGCCAGGTTAAGGAGGAAGCAAAGAGGCAAACAACAATGCTGGCCTGAATTCCTGCCACACCAAAGGCTCCACCAGGTGGTTATGCCCAAGGCATCCCAGTTCAATCCCCTGCAGGACAGGCTTACTACCTGCACTGAAAATATCTTGGTGCGAGAGGCTTCCTTGCCCCTTGGTTCTCTACGAGATAAGCAGGGGTAGATACTGTCCCCCTTTCACAGATGCGGAAACGCGGAGAAAGTAAATACTGCCCACAGCTGCCCTCCAGGTTAGAGGCAAAGCTGGGGGCGGCCCCCGCCCACCCAGCTCCAGAGCCTGTATTTTCTTTGTGAGGACGCTCT
>NW_006773444.1:692391-755383 GCF_000442215.2 Lipotes vexillifer | reverse complement strand
CAGAACGCTCTTCAGATGTCACACTGCTGCCCACGAGGCTGAGCTTTGTCCAGAAAAGGACCGTTTGCCCTCAGAACCGGTGTCCTAACTGGGGAAAATCATTTGCTGCTGTAGACGTGCTAAATAGTCACACCAAGGAATCCATTCATTATGGGGATGAGAATTTCACAGACTCTCTCTTTAGTAGATAGTTCTGGAAAATTAGACGAGAGCCTTTGAAGAGGTCCTTCTTCCGTCTCTTTACCTCTGTCTGCACTCACCAGGCGGAACTTGGGAAAAGCCAGAGAAGCTGCAGAAACAGCTCAGAGAATGTGGCAGGACGTGTGTTTCTTGTTAGCACAGACATCATAGCAAGGACCACATTTTTCACTTAGACAAGAGATCATACGAGTTCTTTTTTTTGCATATGTTGTTTTAAAAATTATTTCTACCTGGTTTGATGTATAGTTTGGATTCTTATGGCTATTAGAGCTATATTTATAACTCTAAGCAATAGCAACTCATTTTAACGTTTTTATCAGACTATTCTATTATTGTAATTCCCTCTACACTCATTTTACCTAGAAAAGCATGGGGATATGATGAACACAGAAGAAAGATGATTGACGAAATAGATGATAACAGATCACATTTATTTGGATAGAAAGAAAAAAGAGGTAATGACTTTATTGTAGTATCGAGAATATACGAAGACAAAGTCAGATGGCCAAAGTGAAAAGGACAGGAAATATCACGATATCCTCACAAAGGAGCCGGGCCTTTTATAAGAGCAGCGTCAAAATCATCCTCCACGTGGTGACGGGGCACAGCACAGGGATGAAGATCTGCGGAGTCCGTGGCCAGTCTCACCACGTGCTGAGTTGCACACACAGACTGTCTTAGAGACCACAGGTTTCCGCAGGTGAAAGCAAACAGAGAATGGATTTTGTAAAGTACACCATGGAGAGGTTCTCGTGCTGGTCTTGAATTGCTTAGCAGTCAAGTGCCGAGGCCATGAGGAGACACCAGGAGCCTCACAAGGTTGAGAACAGCCCCTGCCTACACGGCAGCAAGAAAACCTCAGCCCCATGACAGCAGGAGACTGGATTTAAAGTTTGCCAACAACTGAGTGAGCCAGGGAGAGGACCAGAAAGAAAGGTTCCAGAGAGTCAGGCACCCTTGCCGACACCTGGAGGGCTGCCCAAAGAGACTCAGCAGAAGACCCAGCCACGCCAGGCTTGGCTTCGTGACCCACAGAAACTGGGAGGTAACGAGGATGCATTTTAAGCCAGTTTAAAAAACAAAAATGAAAACAGAATTCGCAATATTTTTGATCCACTTAAGATTCTCCTTCCATAACAATCATCATCAACACTGACGGACATCTTGCACAGTACTCTGTAAAAACTTTTCGGTATTAACATATTCTAAAGTACCATTGATTTAGGAGACAGTCCTAATGTCTTTCGGGACGTTCAAAGCAGGCCAGTTCTGTGTTGTGCGGGAGAGAACTGAGAGTGGCAGGAGGCCTAATATCTCTTCCCTCTCTGCTGAAAGGCCAGAATTCTTCCCAGTCATAGTGGCAACTGAAAGAGCCCCATTTTTCCAGAAGGCCCACTGGGGTGTGGCAGTCTCTGAGAAGCAACGGCAGTCTGCGTGCAACTGATTTTTCATGCTCCTTTAATGAGAAAGGAACTCCCTTCAGACCACCATCTGGTTGCTCCTGTCTGGTGGAGCAACCCTCAGTCCCCACAGGAGGGGCCGACCCCAGCCAAGTCGGCCAGGTCTTTGCAAACCCAGAGAGCAGTACCCGGCCCCTCAACCTCGCTCCACTCTGCACTGCTTTCCATCACTGGTTTTGTTCTCTTTTCTGGTTCATGAAAATGTTTACCCTGGTTTTGAAGTTGGGTACCTTAGTTTCCCATTTCTTTTTGTTTTTTTAATTAATTAATTAATTAATTTTTATTTTTGACCACACCACGTGGCTTGCGGGATCTTATCTCCCTGACCAGGGATTGAACCCTGGGCCCCAGCAGTGAAAGTGCTGAGTCCTAACCACTGGACCACCAGGGAATTCCCAGTTTTTTCTTTCTATATTTCATTGATCATTTTTACATGTTTGGAACATAATGGGTTGGGTCATGGGATGTACTTATTGGGTCAGCATGAATGAATGTCCTGCATCCCTCCCCCGTCCCCCCAAGAAAAACCATCAGCAAAGTGTGGCCCATGCAAGAAATCCAGCAGATTGTTTTTTATAGATAAAGGTTTATTGGAGCTAAAACTCCCTTCTTACACCCAACACTTATCATTTGTGGTTCTCCCTCTCTCTCTCTCTCTCTCTCTCTCTCTCTCTCTCTCACTCTCTCTCCCCCCTCCCCCCTTCCCTCTGTCTTTCCCTCCTTTCTTCAGTTTTATTATCAAACTTGCCAGTGGTTTTCCTATTTTACTGATCTTTTCAAAGAATCCACTTACAACTTTCTTGATCAAGTCTAATGTATATTTACTCTTTTCTTTCCTTATGTGTGTACTTATGACTTTGTTTTATCTTTTTGTTCATTTCATTGCCCCTTGAGTCATTTGCTAACTTGCCTTCAGTCTTTTACAGCTGTCAGATAAATAAGGCTCTATTACTCTCTCCCATGCCCCCTTGGCCCCATCTTTTCATGTACGACTTTTTCACTTGCATGTAGCACTTCATTGTCACTTCCTTGCTTCTAAATGGTCTTGATGCCACTTTATTCCCTCTTTATTCCAAGAAATTTTCAGAACTCTGCTCTTAAAAACTCTAAGTGGACAGATTTTGTTTACTTGTTTTCCTTTTCTTCCTTAATTTCCTGTTTCATTGCAATGTCGTTGGAGAATGTAACTTTTGATTTCTGCTTTCTGGAGTTTATTGAGCTTTTCTTGGTGACTTAAGTTTTTATAAATAGTCCAAGGGCGTATTCTTTCTCTGTTGTATTGTGTTCTGGAAATACGTGTGATGTAAATATAATATTTTATATTCTGTATCCACTTATTTTTTGAACTCACAGTTTTGGAGTTATATAGACTTCAGTGCCATTGTATTAAGTGATTAAAGTTTTATTCATGTGGTGGAGCGTTGATTTCATCAATAGAAAAGATCTCTCATTGTCCCATGTAATGTTTTTGGCTGAATCCTACTTATCATAGTCATATAACTCTTAAAGCTTTATTTGTTTGACATTTGCTCTTATCTCTTTGCCCGCCCCCATTTTCAACCCTTCTGTGTAACTTAATTTGGGTATTTATTGTATACGAGAAGATCATTAGAGTGTTTTCAAACCAAACTTGTGAGTTTTGTGTCTTGTTTTATGCTTACTTCCAACGTTTTTAAGAAACCTATTTAAGACCATACTTTATGTTCAACATTGAGAATCAATCAATCATAATCGATCACTTCCTTCACCCTCCAAGCAGCATACGAATCTCAGTGAGCTTTCCCTTTTCCTCCACCCTGGGTTCCACTGTCTTGTTGAAATTTTCTACAATTTCAGTGTTCACGTTTTTCATGATACCTCTTTTTCCTTAAGAATAATTTCTAAATAATTTTGTATCATGTTGTGAGTTGTCAGAAGAAAAATCCAGCGACAACAACTCTGGCTAACCCAAGCCAAAGCCACGGGGCAGCTTCCGTGGTGTCTAGAAGGATGGAGAGCTGGCTGGGGCTCCTGCCGCTTTGAAACCCAGTTTCCTGACTGCCTCTGGGTCTTTGCATCCCTCTCTTGATGGTCAAATTTCCACCAGGAGTACAAATTTCCACCAGGAGTACCCAGCTGGCAGTCTAGAATCTTGGCATTTTGTCCTGGATTATGTCCTCAAAAATTTCTTCCAGGGCTTCCCTGGTGGCGCAGTGGTTGAGAGTCCGCCTGCCGATGCAGGGCACATGGGTTCGTGCCCCGGTCCGGGAAGATCCCACGTGCCGCGGAGCGGCTGGGCCCGTGAGCCATGGCCGCTGAGCCTGCAGGTCCGGAGCCTGTGCTCCGCAACGGGAGAGGCCATAACAGTGAGAGGCCCGTGTACCGCAAAAAAAAAAAAAATTTTCCAGCAGGCGATGATAGCAGGCAGCTCTCCTGAAATTCCTCTTAGCTGCCCTCACATACTAGCTGGGTGCAGACTTCACCACGTGGACAAAGTGAGCGAATGTACAAGCAGAGGAATAAGCAGGGATGATGGAGGAGGTAAGGGGAGATGAGTAGGCAGGTCCCCGAGGCCCCGGGAAGGGGCTGGAAGGTCCGCTGGACTCAGCCCGGCAGGGCTGGGCTCAGCACTCTTCCCGAGGGAAGACCCTTCAGAAGTGCTCCCTCTGTGAGTCAGATGCGGGTACAAATGGGACGCACCCCAGGGCCTACCCCTGCCCCCAGGAATCGCACACCCCAGCCCGGCGCTCTCCGTCTATCCACCTCCTTGTGTACGACTCACTATCTGGAATGTCTCACTGGCCTGTTTGTTCATTGTCTGCCCTCCTCCACGAGGGTCAGGGATTTGCCTTGCTTGCTGCTGCACTCCTGGTGCCGGGCACAGGACAAGCACTCCATCTTTGCTGAATGAACAAGTGCATATGAGCCCACAGGCAGCTCACTCCTCCACTTGCCAGTCACTTGCCAAGAGTTTGCATCCCGCTATCTCATTTAACCCTCATACCACCCTGCCAGTCTCCAGGGGGGCTGCGTCTTGCAAAGCCGGGGCTCAGCATCCCCACCACCGCAATGGCCTTTGCGTTTTGCTATGTCTGTCACTGCAGAGCAAAGGCCGTAGCATCCGTCTCTCTCCTTCACTGGCAAAGAAGCCTCTTGTTCTCCAATCTGGACCCCCGCGGCTGAGAAAAGAGGGAGGAAAAGAGCCATGAGACAGAGGTCCCTCGCATGATACCCAGTGCACTTTCCTGTGATCCGAGACCATCCTGGCCCCATGCTGGGTCCGGGAAGAGGGCTGGGGAGGGCCCATGACTAGAGTAGGTATTTGTAAGAACTCAAGACTACACGCAACAGAGCTGCAAGTTTCAGGCCTGTGTCCACCCGCCCTGCAGCCCCTTACTGAAGACGGCGAGCTGGGATTGCCCGGATCCAAGTCTCCTCCCCAGAAGCCTGTGCCGGGGTCCACAGCTGCCGAACACGTGGCCACATTCTCGACGCTGAAGATAAAATAACAGGCGAGGATTTTGTGTCTTTGCTATTTCGAAGGCTGCAAATGCCCTGAAGGCTTCTCTCTGTTAAGAGTGGGAGCAGGGATGCCCTGAAATCGTTACTGATCTGAAGGTGTGATGGCCATAAAATAACAAGGGGAAAGGGACCAAAGGATCCGGAAATAAAGTGGCCTGGGGGGTCGTAAGAATCAGCAGGTTTTCTGAGAACAAGATTCCATAACATGCAGCCCAGAGGAAGCCACGGGAAGCAGAGGGCTCCATGCACCTTCCACCTCCTTCACCCCCTAAGAAAGGACTCTTCATCACCAGAGGTCCAAAGCTCCCTCATCCCCCATCTGCTCCCCCCACCCATCTGCCTCAGGGTCCTCTGTGCATCCCCCTGTTCCTGACCTAGTTTACTCTCTAGGTGGGAAGAGAGAAATGGGTCTCCGAAAGGCTGGAAAAGTGACCACTCCCTGTGCAGACAGCACCTGCAGAAACAGAAATCACACAGGAGAGTGGGGACAGGAGACTTTGAATTTCCACTCCCACTCAGCTGCCCTGTGTCCTGGGATCATATCCTGAAGCAGATTCGAATACACAGAGGCCAAATTCAGGGTGATTTTGCGAAACGTTTTCTTTAAAACTGGCAAGTTCATCAAGAATTATTAGGCTTCTTTCCACTGTAGCAGTGCGATTTACATGCAACTGTTTGGAACCATTTTGGATGAAATGAGTGCATTTATGGCACGTCTTTAAGTATCCCTGGGGACTCTCCTAGGCATCTGCCCCTCCTCCACCTGACCCCCGCTCTCTAGGGGTCTCCACCTACAACAGCAGTCCTTGCGGACACCGACCTCCAGGACAGACCCCCCCCCCGCCCCACCCACGCAAGCTCCCGGGCCAGACCGTCTCCTCCAAGGCTTCTAAACAAGGCTCCCCTTGGCCTTCACCACCTCCAGGGTCAAGGCGCACCCATGATGCTCCACAGCTGTTACAACCGGCTGACACGCCTCCAACGCAGAGTCAGATTTCACGTCTGCGGTCTGGAAAGCAGCTGGGCGGCGGGACTCAGGGTCAGGAAGCCGCAGAAACGTGAAAATAGTTGCACATGATCCCTGATGCCTTAAAATACTGGATCTTGTCACATGCACGAAGGTGCCCTTCAAGCGATGAGATTCAACCTCTGAGCCTCCTGGGGAGAACCCAGCCAACCCCAACCCAGCGAGGCACTTCCAAAGCCATGGGCCTCTGGCAGACCCAGGAAGAGTGGAGTGTCAAATCCTGTGTCCCTTGCTATACACGGGCTCATTTTTATAAATGTGGAGGCTCAATGGAGTGGTGTTTTCTTTCTAAATTAAATCTTACCTTATCCTCTAAAACAACAGTTTTGGGTTTTAAAAAATACAAGCTGAGGTTAAACTTTCTTTCTCCTTCTGGTTCCCAGTGACAGATACAACCTGTGGGAAGACAAACTCATTTCTCAGTCCCTCATACTCACTTTTTCCCTTGTATACCTTCTGAAATGGGGTAATCATTTCTTTAAAAATGAGAGGGAAAAATTCCAGGTAAGATGCCTTTGAAGGGGAAGTTCAATTAAATTCCAACATTTGGAACAAAACTGCTTCTTGGAGACTCATTCCTTGGTGCATGTTTTGCTTTTTGTTTTTTTTGTTTGTTTTGTTTTGTTTTGTTGTTTTAAAATATATTTATTTATTTATTTATGGCTGCATTGGGTCTTTGTCACTGTGCGGGGGCTTTCTCTAGTTGTGGCGAGCGGGGGCCACTCTTTCATTGCGGTGCGCAGGCTTCTCATGGCTGTGGCTTCTCCTGTTGCGGAGCACGGGCTCTAGGCGCACGGGCTTCAGTAGTTGTGGCTCACAGGCTCAGTTGCTCTGCGGCATGTGGGATCTTCCCGGACCAGGGCTCGAACCCCTGTCCCCTGCACTGGCAGGCATATTCTTAACCACTGTGCCACCAGGGAAGCCCTGTTTTGTTTTTAAATCAAGTTATTGGGAATTCCCTGGTGGTCCAGTGGTTAGGACTCTGAGCTTTCACTGCCAAGGGCCCGGGTTCAACCTCTGGTTGGGGAACTAATATCCTGCAAGCCACACCACGTGGCCAAAAAACAAAAAAAAAAAGATCAAGGTATCTCCCCAATAAGAAAAAAACAGAAAGATGGTAGCGAAATTGTTGATGCTATCTGTAATCAATACTCACTTGCAATGTGTTGTTAGAAACAAAGAACGATGTAAAGCAAAGTGATAAAAGTGTAGAATAACAACTGTCTGAAATCAAGGCTTAGTCTGGGCCTCCTTCAGACAGGAGTGAACTGCACTCCCTCCCCAAGGATGAACTATCCCTCATCATCTCTCAGGACCACAGGCTCTCCCTACATTTCAAATAGACCCCAACCTAGGACCATAAACCTCGCCCTCTTCAACCCACTAAACATCACTTTGATGCCAGTTGTTCTAGACTTGGGAGTTCATCAAGTCAGTTTCACTGCCTGCAGACCTCTGGAGTCCTCTGATATCTGTGCAGGAGACTTGGGGCCTTGGCATGTTTATGTTCTCCTGGAGCCCCTTTCCCCTGTCCGGAAAGACTCTCCGAACCTTTGGTCCGACACTCACATAAGAAGACATGCTTTTATCTGCCTTAAGGATTCTATGCACCTGTAATAATACCCTAAGAGTAACTGATTCTTAACAGTCATTTACACATGAGTAAGAATTAGTTGGCTTGAGCTATTCCTAATACCTGGTCCTGAATAGGGGACCAGGAAAAGAGTAAGTGGATATTTGCAGTGTGAAGAGAAAAAGGCAGAGTGACACCTAAGGGGGCAAGAGAATATTGAGGACATTGCTGGAATCACAGAACAAACTTTATTTCTTTGCAAATTAGAGAGAGAGAGAGAGACATTGAATGATGTTTAGTTTCCATTATCCTTGGATTTATCTAAATCATATGAGCCCCAGAGCGTCTATTGCCAATCTGCAAATATTTTGAGATCCTGGAATGATAGTGTGAGAGGGCAAAGTGTCCCATTGAAACCAAGCAAGACCCTGTGGGGCTCCTGGCACAAAAGCCTTTCTGTGTCCCCCATTTTTTGATTATAAGAAATAGGCTTATTCAGCCTCCATGCCCTTCCCTGAGTTCCAACAGGCAGGTTCAAACAGTTGCTAATCAGGGAAGGGAGGGGATGCAGAGACAAGGGAGGAGCAGTCAGGAAACAATAGTGCAGCCTTGGGGCAGGGTCCTGGTTCCCCCTCAAGTGATACACAGAACAATATATTTGAGCTCTTTTGCAGAGGCTGAAACCCCCACCACGTGGGAGAAGTTAACTGTGTGCTGATCACAAGCATGTAGACCCCAGACCGACTGGAACCAGAAGGTTGATGATGTCAACTCCCACTTACCTCCCCACCACCCAATCAGAAGAATGTCCATGAGCTGATCACACCCCCTTTGAACCATTCCTATAAAACTCCTCACTACCCCCTCCAGGTCGGGACACACAGTTTTGAGGGCATTAACCTGGTGGCCCCCTGTGCCTGGCAAAGCAATAAAGCTATTCTTTCCTACTTCACCCAAAACTCTGTCTCTGAGATTTAATTCGGTGTCGGGGTACAGAGGCTAGTTCTGGCATCAACATCTGGACATGCAGACTTGACCCTCCCCTGTGGCTCAGGTGAACCCTCAGAAAGCCTTCCTAACCCCCGCCCCCTGCAGGGTTAGGTGCCCTCTGCATTGTGACAGCCTCTTATCATACTTGATTGTCAATTCTCTCTTGGGTCCCTTCTCTCCAGCACCCAGGACTGTGTTTGATATCAGAGTTTAAGAGTTGAGGAATTGATTGCGAGGTGGGCAGGATGAAGGTGGTGGGAAGGAGGGCAGAAATAGGAAAGAGAGAAAACAGAATAAAGCACATCATCTAAGTATTCCAGTCACCTCAAAATCTCAGCAGACAACAGGCAGATGCAGCTTTTAAAAACCACAACCTTGGGAATTTTAATTATATCCAATCAAAGATGCATCTTCAGCATCCTTCATTATTTATAACAGCTAAAAAAAATCCTTCAAAAACCAAATTGCACCCTGACATTCTGTAATTTGTACTTGGATCTCTCTCCAAAGTGGATTTATATTAACAATCACTCCCAAATCACAGCCCAAGCCATGCCGTGAATCTTAAGGCGAATGTAATTGAATGATTGTATTATCAAAATTCATCTTTGAGGCATGTGGTTGAATGTGAACTAGAAACTTTTGGCAGCTGTACAGAAAAGATGCATAAAATCAGATATTCCTGTCAAATCATGATAATCCTCCCCAATAATTAGGAAGGAGATGAGAAAGCCTGAATCTTTCAGGTTACTGAGTGTGTGTGTGAAAGGATGAACGCACCATCAAATTAGAGAAGCCACATGTAGCTGGGAAATAACTAATTATACCCGTGCTATTTAACACATTTGGAAAGGCTATACATTCAAATATTTTTAATATTTAAAAAATGGTTTGAGACGCCTCTTTGCCCAGGCGAAAGTGCAGTGGCCCCTGGGGCGTGTCCCAGGTCTTCCTGAGGACACATGTTCACCTGCTCAGTTCAGGTACAAGTGATAGAGAGGAAAAGGCCCACTTACCCATCTGGCTCCCACCTCACCCTGGAGGGTGAGACCATCCCATTCCAGGCTGTTGGCCCAGCTCAGGGATGAGCATCAGGGTAAGAGGAAAGTCAGAGGTCTGAGGTTCTAGACCCACTTGGGCCACCCCTGCACCTGTCACGGGTCATCATTAACATGCAGAGTCCCTGATTTATGAAATGAAAAGCTAGAGCCATGAGACACTAGAGACCCTCAAGGTTTTATCCAGCTCTCATTGTCCATGTTCGGTGACCCTTTTTAGTGGCCTGAACCACCTGACAACAGTTCACAGCAGACAGGCGTGTTCTCAGCCCCTAGACACTGATACACCCACAGCAGCCCTATGGGCAGGTTCTCTTATTATACCAGATGAGGAAACAAAGGAACAGGGGAGCTAAGTAATTCATCCAAGTCACACAGCTATTAAATAGCAATGCTGAAATTTGAACCAGCTGTGCATACACTTTGTCACTGCTCCAGGAATCCATTCAGGAGTTAAATATCTATGGAACATCCGGCATATACAATGCACTCTGCTAGGTCCTGGTTACACCATGGTGAACAAAACACATAGATCCCTTCTTTCATGGAGATTAAGGTCTACCAAATGTGCCAACATTCAACCTGACAGCTACAGAAATTACTAAATACAGTAGGAACCCACTGTAGCTCCTTAAGAGAATCCCATAACCACGACCGGCTTTCAGGGAAGAGTTCCTGAACAAATGACACTTTACCTGAAACCTGACCTTAGTGAAACAGGTAAAGAGGTAAAGGAAGGGTGTCTGGACATAGGGGCATATGCACAAGAACCTGGAGTGCAAGGCTCTTATGCCTCTTAGGGCCCCAAAGATGGCCATGATGATTGGAAAGCAGTGATCAGACAGAAAGTGGTCCTGGCTTTTTTTTTTTTTTTTTATGGTTGAGAGGGCTTTTGATAGAAGTAGGAAGGCCCAACACAAGAGCTGCTGATGTACCTTCACTACTGGCAGTGGATACTTTTTGTTTGGTTCCTTAGCACATATGCCCTGTGCTCTAGAAAAAGCTCTGAGTCCACACGAAGAGTGGAGCATGGAACCAACCCCAAGTCAAGCAAAGCATTGCAGTGCTGTAGCCACAGTGATTCTTTTAGAGATAAGTGCACCATCTAAGCCAACAGTCAGAGTAAACCTCAGAAATATTTCCTGAAAATCTTGGGTCAAATATTCATTGCAACTCACAGCAAATTTTAACCTAGAAGGATATGGCTCTTGAATTGTCAGTTGGGAATACATTGATGGTAGATTTATTTTAAAAAACAGGTCTGAATCATGTTAACAAATAATATCCATTTATTAACACTGGCAAAAACATAGTAGGTTTGTACTTCATCACCTGAAGAAGTACCTGACTACCCTTTTATTATAAACAATTAGAAAACTGGGCAAAATATATGAAGCAATTTTTTGGACATTGGGCAACAAGTGGCACAGAATTATGGTCCCTGAGAGAAGGGGAGAAATAAGACAGATCCTATGATTACCCTGTTTTTCTCTGTGGAGGGAATGATTAGATTGTAGCAAACAGAGGCAGAACTTAAACAGTGCCTGGGAGTCTCACTGAGCAGATGAAACAAACTAAAGTTCAATGAGGCTAAGGCAGCTACAATCTGCAGGGCACAGTTCAAGAAAGAGGTGAGTTAAGCAGAGAAAGAATCCAGTAATGTAGAGTTAAGGAGTTAAGTCTTTGTCATAATACAAATTCGGGTATGCATAAACTTCAGAAGACTGGCAATGCCACCACTGGGAAAAGAAGTGGTTATAGCTATACACCAAACAACTCTCAGAATCCACACTGTGCTTAATTCCCACCAGCCAGAGCAGAGACCTTGATGACTACATGGAACATTCAGTAGTGACTCTGAAAGATTCATGACGTGGAAGTAGAACAAAGTTTCACATGTCCAGAAGCTAATAAAAACTGACTAGATGCACAGAGAAGCAGAAAGCCATGAACTATAACCTGCCTATAGAAACAGAACCAGAAGTGACCAAAAAGTCCTGAAATTAGCGGACAAGAACCCTAAAATAGCTATTGAAAATTTTTCAAATATGCTTAAAGATGTAAAGAAAAACATGAACACAATTAAGAAAAATAGATGACATACAAAAGAATTAAATGGAACATCTATAGAAAAAAATATAATTAAAAAAATCACTAGCTGAGGTTAAAAGCAAATTAAACACTGAAGAAGTAAAGATCAATAAACTTGAAATAACAACATAAACTACTGAAACTAAAACAAAGGAAAAAAGATGACAGAAAAGGATAAGAGAAAGAAAGAGAAAAAAGCTTATGTGACCTTTGGAACAACAGCAAATGGTGTAAAATATGTGTCACTGGAGTTCCAGAAAGACAGAAGAGAAAGAAAGGAACAAAAAATATTTGAAAACTTTTCCAACTTTGATGAAAACTATATTCCATAGATCCAAGAAACTCAATCAACCCCAAATTAGATAAACACACACACACACACACACACACACACACCAAGTACGCCATAATTAAATTGATGAAATTATTGAAATAAAAATCTTAACACATCCAGAAAAAAATATATGTAGGAAAAAATAAGAATTATTACAAATTTCCTATCAGAATCTATTCAAGTCAGAAGATGATGTAATGGCATCTTTAAAATGCTTAAAAGAAAAACAATCCATCATTCTAGAATAATATACTCAGTGAAAATACATTTCTAAATTAAAAGTGAAATACTTTTGCAGGTAAATAAAATCTGAGAGAATTTAAAAGACATTCTTCAGACAAAATGAAAATGATACTAGATGAAAACATAGATCTACACAAAGAAAGAAACTGTTAGAAATTTTATTTTTTCATTTCAATTTTTTTCTTATTTAAAATTTTTAAAAAGTAAATTGACCATTTAAAGGAAAAATTATAGCAATATCTCTTGGGATTTATAACATATGTAGAATAAAATGTCTAATAATTTAGCGTAAAAAACAGGAAGAGAGTAAAAGATTATACTGCTATAAGACACTTACATTATATAATATTATTTAAAAGTTGACTGTGATAAGATATACATGTATATTGTTAAACCTAGAGATGTGGTTCTCAATCTTTAGCATAAACCAGAATTATGTGAAATTTTTAGTTTAGTAGGTCTAGGGTATGCCCCAATAATTTCTGTTTCCAACAAATCAAGGATGTCAGACTGCATTAAAAAATCAATCTCTAACTATGTTATTCACAAGAAACCAATTTTAAATACAAAGACACAGATACATTAAAAGTGAAAAGGATATAAAATGATATACCATGCTTACACTGATCATGAGGAAGCTGAAGTATCTATATTTATATTCAACAAGGTAGATTTTAGAACTAAGAATAATATGAGAAGCCAAGCAATGACATTACAGAGTAATAAGGGATAAATTTATCAAGAAGGCATAGAAATCTTAAATATAATGCACCCAATAACAGAGTTTCAAAATATATAAAGCAAACTAAGGGTAAAAATAGACAAATCCACAACCACAATTGGAGATTTCATCAATCTTCTCTCAAAAATTTATAGAACAAGTAGCCATAAATCATTAAAATATAGAAAACATGAAAGACACTATAAACTAAACATGATTTTTACAAAAAGTAAAGAATCAAAATGACATTGACTCCTAAACAGCAACCTCAGAGACTAAAAGATCAAATTCTGTAAAATTCACTAGAATTCACTTCTATCTGTGATGAAATAACTGGATTAGAACAAACTATCCCACCAAAACAAACAAACAAACAAAATACCACCTTTTGAAGGTACTGGAGAATAACAAAAGGGTCAGCATTTGAGAGCACGGGATCTTTACAAAAGGAAGAAAAGATTGAGGTGACACCTTATTTGCCACAGTATTCCCTCACAGATGGGGAATAGCAGCAAAAAGTTTAACCAAATACAATGTCCTAGAACTTACTGCAGACCATTGGGCAGGGGGACACAAGAACTGGGGTTCAAGGCTACCAAGGAGACAAGGTTTTAGTGAGGTGAGCTCCTAGACAAAAGGGAATCAAAAAGAAATGAGTTTGATATTCCACATGTGAGTTCCTCTAAAGGCATTTGCCAGCTCCTAAGTTGTGCATTGTAGGACAAAGCAGGTAAAACCAGAACAGTGGCTTCAAAATCAAAGAATTTGGAGGTCTCATGGTGCTAAGAAGACAAAAATTGGATTTTAGGGCTTGCCAAGGATAAAGAACACTGGTAAGCACTCTAGAATTTCAAATAAGACTCAAGAAGAGTTACAGCCTAGCAGTTAGGGCAGTAGGGAAACAGGCCAGTCTATTCCAAGGTGACGTGTTCATATATTACGGGACTAATATGTGAACTTCTCTAAGTGGGAAAAACAGGAGAAAAAAGGACCTACAAAAGCAAACCCAAAATAATTAAGAAAATAGTAATAGGAACATACATAATGATAATTACCTTAAATGTAAATGGATTAAATGCCCCAACCAAAAGACACAGGCTCACTGAATGGATAGAAAATCAAGACCCATATATATGCTGTCTTCAAGAAACACACTACAGGGACTTCCCTGATGGTGCAGTGGTTAAGAATCCACCTGCCATTGCAGGGGACATGGGTTCGAGCCCTGGTCTGGGAAGATCCAACATGCTGAGGAGAAACTAAACCCGTGTGCCACAACTACTGCAGCTTGCGTGCCTAGAGCCTGTGCTCCATAACAAAGAGAAGCCACCACAATGAGAAGCCCGCACACAGCAACAAAGAGTAGCCCTCCTCACCACAACTAGAGAAAGCCCATGCACAGCGGCGAAGACCCAATGCAGCCAAAAATAAATAAATAAATTAATTAATTAATTAATTGTTTTTTATAAAGAGAGACACACTTCAGACCTAGGGACACATACAGACTGAAGGTGAGGGGATGGAAAAAGATATTCCATGCAAACAGAAATCAAAAGAAAGCTGGAGTAGCAATATTCATATCAGATGAAATGAACTTTAAAATAAAGAATGTTACAAGAGACAAGGAAGGACCCTACATAATGATAAAGGGATCAATCTAAGAAGATATAACAATTATAACTATATATGCACCCAACATAGGAGCACCTCAATACATAAGGCAAATGCTAACAGCTATAAAAGAGGAAATCAACAGTAACACAATAATAGTGGGGGACTTTAACACCTCACTTACAGCAATGGACAGATCATCCAGACAGAAAATTAATAAGGAAACACAAGCTTTAAATGACACAATAGACCACATAGATTTAATTGATATTTATAGGACGTTCCATCTGAAAACAGCAGATTACACTTTCTTCTCAAGTGCACATGGAATATTCTCAAGGATAGATCACATCTTGGGTCACAAAACAAGCCTTGGTAAATGTAAGAAAAATTGAAATCATATCAAGCATCTTTTCCTACCACAATGCTATGAGATTAGAAATCAATTACAGAGAAAAAACATAAAAAACACAAACACATGGAGGCTAAACAATGTGTTACTAAATAACCAAGAGATCAAAGAGGAAATCAAAAAATACCTACAGACAAATGACAATGAAAACATGACAATCCAAAATCTATGGAATGAAGCAAAAGAAGTTCTAAGACAGAGGTTTATAGAAATAAAAGCCTACCTCAAGAAACAAGAAAAATCTCAAGTAAACAATCAACCTTACACCTAAAGGAACTAGAGAAACAAGAACTAACAAAACCTGAAGTTAGTAGAAGGAAAGAAATCATAAACATCAGAGCAGAAGTAAGTGAAATAGAAACAAAGAAAACAATAGCAAAGATCAATAAAACTGAAAGCTGGTTCTTTGAGAAGATAAACAAAATTGATAAACCTTTAGCCAGACTCATCAAGAGAAAGAGGAAGAGGACTCAAATCAATAAAGTTAGAAATGAAAAAGGAGAAGTTACAACAGACATCACAGAAATACAAAGCATCATAAGAGACTACTAAAAAAAACTCTATGCCAATAAAATAGACAACCTGGAAGAAATGTACAAATTCTTAGAAAACTATAACCTTCCAAGGCTGAACCATGAAGAAATAGAAAATATGAACAGACAAATCAAAAGTAATGAAATTGAAACTGCAATTAAAAATCTTCCAACAAACAAAAGTACAAGACCAGATGGCTTCACAGGCGAATTCTATCAAACATTTAGAGAAGAGCTAACACCTATTCTTCTCAAACTCTTCCAAAATATAGCAGAGGGAGGAACACTCCCAAACTCATTCTACGAGGCCACCATCACCTTGATACCAAAACCAGACAAGGATGTCACAAAGAAAGAAAACTACAGGCCAATATCACTGATGAACATAGATGCAAAAATCCTCAACAAAATACTAGCAAACAGAATCCAACAGCACATTAAAAGGATCATACACCATGATCAAGTGGGGTTTATTCCAGGAATGCAAGGATTCTTCAATATACGCAAATCTATCAATGTGATTAACCATATTAACAAATTGAAGGAGAAAAACCATATGATCATCTCAATAGATGCAGAGAAAGCTTTTGACAAAATTCAACACCCATTTATGATAAAAACCCTGCAGAAAGTAGGTGTAGAGGGAACTTTCCTCAATATAATAAAGGCCGTATATGACAAGCCCACAGCCAACATCATCCTCAATGGCGAAAAACTGAAAGCATTTCCACTAAGGTCAGGAACAAGACAAGGTTGCCCACTCTCACCACTCTTATTCAACATAGTTTTGGAAGTTTTAGCCACAGCAATCAGAGAAGAAAAGGAAATAAAAGGAATCCAAATCGGAAAAGAAGAAGTAAAGCTGTCACTGTTTGCAGATGACATGATACTATACATAGAGAATCCTAAAGATGCTACCAGAAAACTACTAGAGCTAATCAATGAATTTGGTAAAGTAGCAGGATACAAAATTAATGCACAGAAATCTCTGGCATTCCTATATACTAACGATGAAAAATCTGAAAGTGAAATCAAGAAAACACTCCCATTTACCATTGCAACAAAAAGAATAAAATATCTAGGAATAAACCTACCTAAGGAGACAAAAGACCTGTATGCAGAAAATTATAAGACACTGATGAAAGAAATTAAAGATGATACAAACAGATGGAGAGATATACCATGTTCTTGGATTGGAAGAATCAACATTGTGAAAATGACTCTACTCCCCAAAGCAATCTATAGATTCAATGCAATCCCTATCAAACTACCACTGGCATTTTTCACAGAACTAGAACAAAAAATTTCACAATTTGTATGGAAACACAAAAGACCCCGAATAGCCAAAGCAATCTTGAGAACAAAAAATGGAGCTGGAGGAATCAGGCTGCCTGACTTCAGACTATACTACAAAGCTACAGTAATCAAGACAGTATGGTACTGGCACAAAAACAGAAAGATAGATCAATGGAATAGGATAGAAAGCCCAGAGATAAACCCATGCACATATGGTCACCTTATCTTTGATAAAGGTGGCAGGAATATACAGTGGAGAAAGGACAGCCCCTTCAATAAGTGGTGCTGGGAAAACTGGACAGGTACATGTAAAAGTATGAGATTAGATCACTCCCTAACACCATACACAAAAATAAGCTCAAAATGGATTAAAGACCTAAATGTAAGGCCAGAAACTATCAAACTCTTAGAGGAAAACATAGGCAGAACACTCTATGACATAAATCACAGCAAGATCCTTCTTGACCCATCTCCTAGAGTAATGGAGATAAAAACAAAAATAAACAAATGGGACCTAATGAAACTTCAAAGCTTTTGCACAGCAAAGGAAACCATAAACAAGACCAAAAGACAGCCCTCAGAATGGGAGAAAATATTTGCAAATGAATCAACTGACAAAGGATTAATCTCTAAAATTTACAGGCAGCTCATGCAGCTCAATAACAAAAAAATAAACAACCCAATCCAAAAATGGGCAGAAGACCTAAATAGACATTTCTCCAAAGAAGATATACAGACTGCCAACAAACACATGAAAGAATGCTCAACATCATTAATCATTAGAGAAATGCAAATCAAAACTACAATGAGATATCATCTCACACCAGTCAGAATGGCCATCATCAAAAAATCTAGAAACAATAAATGCTGGAGAGGGTGTGGAGAAAAGGGAACACTCTTGCACTGCTGGTGGGAATGTGAATTGGTTCAGCCACTATGGAGAACAGTATGGAGGTTCCTTAAAAAACTACAAATAGAAGACCTAAATAGACATTTCCCCAAAGAAGATATACAGATTGCCAGCAAACACATGAAAGAATTCTCAACATCATTAATCATTAGAGAAATGCAAATCAAAACTACATTGAGATACCATCTCACACAGGTCAGAATGGCCATCATCAAAAAATCTACAAACAATAAATGCTGGAGAAGGTGTGGAGAAAAGGGAACCCTCTTGCACTGTTGGTGGGAATGTAAATTCATACAGCCATTATGGAGAACAATATGGAGCTTCCTAAAAAACTAAACATAGAACTACCATATGACCCAGCAATCCCACTACTGGGCATATACCTTGAGAAAACCATAATTCAAAGAGTCATGTACCATGATGTTCATTGCAGCTCTATTTACAATAGCCAGGATGTGGAAGCAACCTAAGTGTCCATCGACAGATAAATGGATAAAGAAGATGTGGCACATATATTCAATGGAATATTATTCAGCCATAAAAAGAAACAAAATTAAGTTATTTGTAGTGAGGTGGATTGACCTAGATAGTGTCATACAGAGTGAAGTAAGTCAGAAAGAGAAAAACAAATACCATATGCTAACACATATATATGGAATCTAAAACAACAAACAAAAAAATGGTTCTGAGGAACCTAGGGGCAGGACAGGAATAAAGATGCTGATGTAGAGAACAGACTTGAGGACACAGGGAGGGGGAAGGGTAAGCTGGGATGAAGTGAGAGAGTAGCATGGTCATACATACACTACCAAGTGTAAAATTGATAGCTAATGTGAAGCAGCAGTGAGAAGAATAGAAGAGGTTGTACAGAAAAAACCAGAAATGATTAATAAAATGTTAGATTAAAACCCAAACATATTAGGAATTACATTAAATATAAGTGGAAGAATTGCTACAAATAAAATAATAAGATTGTCAGACTGGATTTTTAAAAAACCTATGATAGTATCAGAAGACACACCTTAAATTATAAGAAAGGTTAAAAGTAAAAGAAAGAAAAAGATATGTTGTACAAATGCTAGGTAAAGCAAGATGGTATATCTATGTTAACTTCACACAATGCAGGCTTATATACCTAAGTATTAAAGAAATTTTTAAAAGCTTACAAATGTAGAACAATTTTAAATGTGTATGTACCTAATAGGATCAAAATATATAAATCAAAAAATAGTAGTACTAAAAGAAGAAATCACAATCACCTTTGGAGATTTTAAACACATCTTCTCAGTAAATTTTAGAAAAAACAAACACAAAAATCAATATGGCATAGTAGCTCTTAATACTTGATCTATTTGACAATCTTGATCTATTTGACATACATGAAGCACTCTAGCCTCAAACTGCAAAATACACATTCTTTTCAAGTACACACAGAACATTAACTAATATAAACGATACACCAAGCCTTAGAAGACTACAGTATAGATTGACCACAGTAGAATTAAGCTAGATATCAAAAATATTTTTTTAAAAACTAGAAAAATTCCCAAAGATTTCACAATTAAGCAATACACTTCTTTATATCCCATGGATTAAAGAAGAAATCAAAATGAAAATTAGAAAATGTATTGAACTAGATAGTAATAAAAATATAATGTATCAAAACTTGTGGGATATTGCTAATGCAATTTTAAAGGGAAATCGATAATCTTAATAGGGTATAAAAAAGGAGGGGGCTAAAAAGAAGTCAGACTGAAAATCAATGATCTAACATCTCTCTGCCCTCAAATTAAACTCAAAGATCTTGCTTACCCCTTACACCAGGTGAGGGCACCGTGAAAAGATAGATGTATGAACAAGGAAACTACCAGACACCAACTCTGCCGGCACCTTGATCTTGGACTTGCCAGCATCAAGAGCCGTGAGAAATAAGTTTCTCCTGTTTCTAAGCCACCCAGTCTGTGGTATTGTATTATAGCAGACTGAATGATCTAAGACAAGACTGACGTAATTGATATCCTTTAGCAAGACTTGTCAAGAAAAAATTAAATACAAGTTATGAACATTCCTATTTAAAAGAGACACTGAAATAAAGATTCCACAGGCATTAAAATAATAGGAAGTAATATGTACAACTATCTTCACAAACTCTTCCAGAGAATAGAAAAGGAGTGAATAATTAACAACTCATTTTCTGAGTCTATAATCCTGATAACAAATCCAGACAAGAACATTACAAAAAATGGCCAATCCTTTTCATGAACAGAGACGCAAAATATCAAAACTGCCAATACATTTAAAAGATCATGAATAGGTTTCCAGGACTGCAAACTTGGCTTCACATTTGAAAATCAGTATTGTAATTTACCACATTAACAGGACAGAGGAAAAAAATCATACAGGCTTCACAACTGATAGTAAACAAAAGGTTTTGCTAATGTTTAATACCTATTAATAATTTTTTAAAAATCAGTAAACTAGGAATAGAATGAACTTCCTAAATCTGATTAATGGCACCTACCAAAAAATTAATATTTTTGGTAGAAAGAGAGATGAATTTTAAGGAATTGGCCCACAAGATCGTGCGGTTGCAAGTCTGAAATCTGCAGAGCATCTCCCCAGGATGGAGACACAGGGGAGAACTGATGTTACTCTGAAGGAAGGCTGCAGGCAGATCCCCGCTTCTGAGAGGACCTCATTGTTTTTCTCTTATGACCTTTACCTGTTAACTGATTGGATGAGGCCCACCCACATTGTGGAGGGTCATCTGCTTTACTCAGAGTCTGCTGATTTAAATGGTAATCACATCTAAAAACTACTTTCACGGTAACATCTAGACTGGTATTTGACCGAAAACTGGGTATCAAGGCCCAGCCAAGTTGACATATAAAATTAACCACCACATCCACTGTCCCCACTTAGATTTGATACTTTATAGGCAGTCATAGCCAGAGTGATAAAGGCCAGAAAAATAAAAAGATGAAAATTGAGGGCAAAAAAGAGAAGTAAAGCTGCAATTATTCACCAATGATATAATGGTATATGGGGAAAAATTGAAAATAATCTACAAACTGTTAGAATTAATAAGCAAATTTATTAAGGTCACTGGATACAGTATTATTATACAACAGTGAATTATTTTCTATTTACTAGTAACAAACAAATAGAAAGTTATATTTCACGTAGCATCCAAAAAACTCAAACATTAACAAAACATGTGCAAACCTCTACACAGAAACTGACTCAAGTTTGCCAAGAAAAACTAAAGATCCAGATTTACAGTGAGAAATAATCCAGGACATGGAAGCAACCTAAGTGTCCATCAACAGAGGAATGGATAAAGAAGATGTGGTACATACATACAATGGAATATTACCCAGCTATAAAAAAGAAAGAAATTCTGCCGTTTTCAGCAACGTGGATGGACCTATAGGGTATTATGCTTAGAAATAAGTCAGAGAAAGACAAATACTCTATGATATCACTTACATGTGGAATCTAAAAAATAAAGCAAATGAATGTATATAACAAAAGAGAGACAGACCCACAGATACATAGAACAAACAAGTGGTTACCAGTAGGGACAGGAAAAGAAGGAGGGGAAAGATGAGGATAGAGGATGAAGAGATATAAACTACTATGTATAAAATAGGTAAGCAAAAAGGATGTATTGCACAGCACGGGGAGTTATACCCATTATTTTCTAATAACTTTAAATGGAGTATAATCTATAAAAATATTGAATCACTATGTTGTACACCTGAAACTAAAATATTATGGTAAATCGACTATACTTCAGTTTTTTTTTTAAAGTCAAAAAGTCAAATTTACAGTGGGAAATACAGCCGATTCTTGTTGTTCGCAGTACTTATGTTCTATGATGTCTGCAAACACTGGATAAGTGAATACTGACCATTGCTCCCCGGGGAAACCTGAGGTTAGATTCCTGCAAACCTCTGGTCACAACATTTTGACAAGCACCTTATTTAATGTATGCTATTGATTCATTAACATCGAACTCCCGACCGACACCATTATAATCCATGACTAAACACAGCTTCTCTAACACGTGTATTTTATGCACATGCACACCTTCTTGTGCTGAGCATCCCTAGGCATGGACCTATTTTAAACAGAAAATAGGCATGGCATTTTAAACAGAAAAATCACCAACAAAACTTTGAAAACTGTGGCACTAAATTAACCGTGAAAAGGACACTTGTTTACTACTAGTGTGAGAGCTGAAACAAGAAAGCTGGGCTCGCCTTGCTCTATCTCAGCTAGGAACGTGTCCACCAGGCAACCTGACATCGTCACCACTCTGATCATGCCCACAACGACCCCCAAATGCCACAGGTATCGATTTGGGGATACAAATTTTAACAAACAGGCTAATTTGGAAATACAGATTTCACAAATCATGAGAATCTGCTGTTCCACCTTCAAGGACTGGGAGACTAAAACAGAAATCAATTCTCCTCGAAGTGATCTATATATTCAGTGAAATCTCAACTGGTATCCCAGTAGACTTTTGGTGGAAATTGATACGCTTATTCTAAAATTCAAAGGAATGGAAACAACAAAGATAGTCCCGAAGAAGATGACGTTGGAGCACTTACACCACCAGCTAGAAAGACTTGTCTAAAGCTATATTGGTTCAAATATTGTGATACTGATGCAAAGATAGAAAACCAAACCAGTGGAACAGACCCACACATAAATACGGCCACCTAATTTCCAACAAATATGTCATTTCAATGCACCGCCCCAAATCAACAAAAAAAGATAAATAACTCAGCTTAAAATGGGCAAATATTGTCTAGATCCTTCACAAAAAAGGATATCCAAATGATCAATAGCATATGCTAAGGAACTCAACATTACTGACCAGCAGGAAAATGCAAAATAAAACCAACAAGATACAAAACACACCCATCAGAATGAATAAAATATTTTAAAGACCATACCTAGTGTTGGGAGAATGTAGATAAACTGGAAGGCTCATAAATTGCTGATGGACATATAAGTTCGAACTATCACTTTGGAAGACAATTTAGCAGCATCCACTAAGCTGTGTAAGTGTGACCCTGTCACTCAGAAATTCCTGTTATGTACCTAATAAAAATGCCTGACAATTCACTCAGGCACATACAAGAATGCTTATAACAGCTCTATTCATTATAGCCCCAAACTGGAAACAACCCAGATGTCCATCAAAAATAGAATGGAAAAATAAAGTCTGATTTATTCGTACAATGAAATGCTGTACAGCATAGAGCAAACACAGCACAACCACGAGGATGAATATAACAAATGTTTTGTTCAGAAAATGAAGACAGACACAAAATACTGTGTGATTCCATTAATACAAGTTTCTATAAGAGGCAAAACAACATTACAGTGACAAAGTCAGAATAAAGGTAACCTCTGAGGGGAGGGTAATGACATGGTGGGGACTGTAGGACGGCTCCTAGGTCCTGGGAATATTCTAGATCTTGATTTGGATGATGGCTATGTAAGTGTGAATGTTTTATAAATATTTGTTATATTTTACTGTATAATTACTTCAATAAAATGTTTATTAAAGGTTCCTGAGATAAATTATTTTTTTTAATCTAGAATTCTCTATCCAGCCAACCCAGCAATTATACAGTTATCCCTTGAACACTGCAGGGGTTGGGGCGCCCACCTACCCCCAAACAGTCAAGAAATCTGGCAACTGCTATCTCTGCCTCTAAATCTGGCAACTGCTATCTCTGCAGAGATAGCAGTTTTAGAGGCAGGAAGCTGATACAGTCTGGATGGAATCGGGACTTAAGCCCTGGTTCTTTTGATTCCACGTATTGTGATCTCTCATGGAACACAAACTATTCCCCAAGCTTAGTTTATTTAAAGATCTGTACAATGAAAATACAGGTACTATATATATTGAAAAAAAAAATCTGCATATAAGTTGGCCTGGGCAGCTCAAATCCATGTTGTTCAAGGGTCAACTGTCGTTGAAAATAGAAAATAAGATATTTCAGGCCTACAAAGTCTCAAACATCTTTAGATTCTTCCCTGTAACCTTTTGGAAATAGATGAGGTACGTTGACACAAGGATAGAGTAAATGAAGGTCTGGCAAACTTTTTTGTTAAGGACCAGATAGTAAATATCTTAGGCTTTGAGGCTGTGTTGTCTGTCTCCACACTCGACTATCATTGTAGCCTGAAAGCAGCCATGGACAACACACAGGTAAATGGGCATGTGGTGCCCCAGTCAAACTTGATTTACAAAAAAAAAAAAAAAAACTATGTCTGGGGGCCATAGTTTTCTGAGCTTTGGACTCAACCAAGAAAGAGGAAGGCATGAGGGACAGGATAGAAAAGAAATGGAAATCCTCGGAATATAGGAAAGGGAAATCCCAAGATGGAGTCTGTGTAATAAATGTAGCCATTGATCAATGCACGTTGGAGCAGTCCAGGGGCAAACTAGACAAGAAAAGCAGTAACTCCAGGAAACAAGAATAAGGAAAGGAAAAGTAATTAGTGTGTACTACATAGCTCAGCTGTCCATAACAGTTATAAAATCGTGATAGTGGGACCACTAAATACTTATCCAACTAAAGTGACGATGTAGATGTTGGGTGGATAGAGGCATAGGAACTTATACGTATGGGGCTCTAGGCTGAGAAGTAAGCTAAGTCCTCATCTTCCGTGGTGGGAAACTAGTAGATAACATCTAAGGCCGAAGTCAGCACGCAGCAATGTGTGCCGTTATTTACAGACATGAATGTATATATTTAAAAAATTGGTGGAGAATTTAAAGGTCATTTCCTGCAGGGAGGAAGAAACGGTGGCAGCAGAGACAGTGAACATACTCATAGTTTGCATAGGAAGTCTTGTAGAAGGATCATAGTGTTTAAACCATATGTATACACAGTCTTGATAAAAACAAAAAACCAAACTTAGAAAGCAGAAAATGAATGGGTACTCAAGACTCTGAACTAAACTGAAATCAAACCCCACATGGGTTGACATAGCTTGAAATGGTTTTGAACTTTCATCTTAAAAATTCAATGCTATGTTGCATTCTACTTCATGATATTTGCCTTTTCATAGATTTAACCTTTATGTCCCAGACCTCACACACCTGTCATTACAAAATATTATACCTTTCAGTTTTCGTTTTTGTTATTTTCCATGTATTTTTTTCCAAAATTTTTGTTGTGCTAAAAAACACACATGAAACATACCATCTTAATCATTTTTCAGTGTACAGTTCAGTGGCATTAAATACATTGCTGTGCCACCATCACCACCACTGAATCTCATCAGTTCTGACATATTTTAAAGTATGTGTCGTCGGACTCTGACACCGCCCTGCACAGACCACCATCTCCCAGCTCAGCTGCCATGGCATCGTTCAGTCGGTCAGAGTTTGATGTCATTTGTCGGTAAGACCTTTACACTGCTGTTTACTTGCGATCGGAAGCTTTCAGGAAGAGACCAGTTGCTTTGTTTTGACCCCTGAACACTCAGAGTTCTCTTTATAACACGAACAGCACCTGAATAAACCTGGCACCTTGTTATGTGAAGTGAACCCCACATCAAAGACTGGGTTGAAATTACTGTTTAAACCTCCAGGTGGGTATCTCATGAATCAATGCACAATGGCTTTTCAGAGATTATTTTCAGGGCTTTCCACCTTTTTACCACAAAAATTGCCTTCTTATTCTCTCCTGGTTTTCACTGTTCTGTTTCACATGCTCTCTGATAGGGAAACTTCGGGATTTTTCAACTCCTTTCTCCTATGGAGGGAAAATCACCCTGCTTTGACAGAAATATGATCGCTAGTTTCCAATAGTCAGCCTCAGCCCACATCTTGCATTTTGTAACCAGTTAGAGGATGCAAAGATGGATTTTCATACATCCTAATAATAGCACCTTGTCTAAAAATCTGGACTCAGATCTATTTGTCTATGCTCTGGGTAAACATATAGGGAAATCATGAGATGAAATCACGGCAGAAGGTAATTTTCTTGTGATGCTAAAGCCTGGGCAGTGAACCTTTTATAATTCATATTACTGACATCACAAATGAACTGAAATGGGATTTAATGATCAAAAGTAAGATGATTAAAAACTCTTATGGCTCAGGTCTATTATACTGATATTAATATTTAATGGAAAATGAGACATGGTTTGTTTCATGAAACAGTACGCTGAGTCTTGAATAGATGAACTCTGAAGGTAGAATGAAGGGCAAAGCACCAGTGAATTGGAGAAAAGATCAACAACCTTGGAAAAAATGGGAAGATGAAAGGACATTTCTGAAGAAAGCAGAAAAGCATTTGCAACGGATGTGAAAAATGATTTAGAAAGACAGTGATTGCCTTTCTTCCTGCCTGATGCTTGCAATTGCCTAGAAAAGACTCTTCTAACTGAAGAAAAATGCAGCCAAGGGTGCTGACCCTGCCCTGTGGCTTTGACATTGACCACTGTGAGAGCCAGCCCGGAAGGGGCCCAGGCACCAGGCAGGCAGGGCTGCTCCAGGCTGCATGGCAGAGCTAGGGCACCTCCCACCCAAGTCAAGGTTTGTGGAGCCAGAGGGGGACCAGGTGAAGGACTTACTCTCTTCGGGTGATCCAAGTGGGCGGCCAGGGTTAAAGCTACGGAAGGGGACAGACTGGCTTCACTGGTTTGACCATCTGTGGGAACTCGGGCCATTGGCTGACCTCCTGCAACCTCAACTTTCTCAACTGCAAAGTGGGGTAATAACAGCACTTATCTGACTGCGAGATGGTGACAAGAGCTTAGACACTGTGTCCAGCAGCTGTAAAAGCCAGGGAATCACCACCTGTGATTGTTACCATTGACACCACCCCTGGCTTTGGGAATCTGGAGGTGAGGAAGGTCACCACATCCCAGGCGGTGACAGCATCTCCTTAGTGACCAAAGCCACTGCCTGAGACCGCAGGCTCGTGCAGGTGTGGATAACGGGGCGAGGCCCCAGCAGGGCCCATTCAGCCATGTGCAGGTTCTCTGTGGGTCCCCAAGCTCCCAGGACGGCAACCCAATGTCATCGGGGCCTCAGGGGACAGGCCTGGCTCCTCAGCCACACCTCAGTTTGCTTTCAACTCCAAATAAAGTCAGATGAAGAGACCGTTGGAAAACTCTAGGCCACACTTCACTAAGGACAAAAGGACACAGACTTTCCCTCCCACGCTGACCGGTCAGACAGGCCTGGCTCCAGCCCTGCCATTCAAGTGTCACCCGTGTCCTACCTGGTCCCCATATCGAAGTCTGAGACCCACCTGCTGCCCTCCCGTGTTGGTGCCGGGCTCAGCCAGCCTCTGCCCACCCCTGGCCCCACTGAACACACAGCACCGGAGACCACGTAGGTCTCCTGTTACCCCCATCACCCTGGATGGTCTTTTCCACCCCACATGGTGCAAACATGCCTTGGATTTGTGACTTGGCCAAAGGGACCCCCTCTGTGAACGCATCCTGCAAAAATGCTCTATGACCGGCTCTCCTCTGTGGGAAAGGGCCTGGGGCCCCTGAAGCCGCAGAGGAGGATGGTCCTTTCTGCTCGATTGTCCTGCAAAGCTTCCCCTCATTGCTCAGCGACCTTGACCTTTCTCCCACTGTCATCATTCTCCCACAGACACAAACCAGGATGGAAATTGATGGGTTTGTTGCCAACGACGTTTTCGGTGTTTTTTTCCCCCTCATTCTCACCTTCCACGTGAATTACAAAAACTTGTACCAGATTTGTGAATTCTAAGGGTCAAAGCAGGGATCAAGGCTTATGGGTTTGAGAGAAGTAAGTGTGGCCTAAATAAAAGGTAGCTCTCCTTTCACTGTTAGGAAGCGGGAGACCGAGGTTCACAGAGAGCACATGGGGCTCCAGCACGGCAACCCAGTGACCACAGACCCGACCTCAGCATGGCCGCTCTTGGGACAGAGGCTCAGAGAGATGACATGACTTGCCAGTTTCTCACGCAAGATGGGATTTCCCATCACACATGCCCGACTTCACCCTCCGTGGTCCTTCCGCCCTATCCCTTCCTCCCACAGGGGAAGGGATGGAAATGCATACAGTCACAGACAACGTTATATGATAAATATTAAGGATATCGGGCTCCTTGTCCTGGTGGGACTGTACCCCGAGGGGCCACTGGTGCCCACAGCCCCTCCAAGGACAATCTTGGAGCCACATCTTCTGCTGAGGAGCTGCACGAGGGGACCATGTTCCTTCCACCTCCCAAAGCCCAGCCTAGACTTAGGGGTCTGGGCCTCGGCACAGGAGTCATTCCGGGGCAGGGTTCAGGGAGTCCTGCAGTCCTTCCAGGCTGCTAGAACAGAGTACCCTGGACCGGGGCTTACAAACAACAGACATTTTCATCTCAGAGCTCTGGAGGCTGGAAGTCCAAGATCAAGACTCCAGCAGACCTGGTGTCTGGTGAGGCCTCCTTCCTGGTTCACAGATGGCCGTCTTCTCACTGTGCTGTCACATGGTGGGAGGGGGAAGGGCCTCTAGAGTTTCTTTTATGAGGACACTAATGCCAGCAGGACGGTTCCACCCTCATGACTTAAGCTGCTCCCTAAAGCCCCACCTCCAAACACCATCGCCTCGGGGGCCAGGTTTCACCTCATGAATCTGGGGGGGACACGGCCATTCAGTCTGTATCTAGGAGTGAGGTCCTAAACCAGAGGCAGAGGGTCTCTTGTGTAGCTGTTTCCAGTTTGCACAGGGCCCCGAATCACGTTAATGTCTCAAAGGGACCAGTTGCTCAATCCCAAATACTAAACAGAAGTTCTGTCACCTGCCTTTCTCCCTTGCTTCCGGTAAGAAAGGATTTATGGGGCACTCAGTCTGTGCTTTGTGTTTTGCAGGGGACTTGTGATTTTACATCTGAATGGGACATGAATTATGACCTCATAAGGATCACCACTGAACCAGTAAGATAAACAATTGAATAATCCAAATACATAGCTCTAGATGGATAGACTGCGGTCCCAGGAACGACATGTGGAAATAAAGCTCCCCAGGGGATGGAATCAGAGATGGCTTAAAAGCCCAGGAGGTCATTTACCTGGGGAAGAGTGGCATTGTACCAAGGTCCTTTGATGAAGTTATTAAGCCCCTGAACTAGTCAACCCTGAGGCCCTCCTGCCCCCTCCTCTCTTGTCAGATAAAATAATAAATCCCCTTTGTTTAAGCAAGTTCAGTTGTGGTTTTCTGTTACACAGAGCTGAAAGAATCTTACCTTACTTAGGACAGAAAAAATAAACACAAATATGAAATTCTCCAAGAAATGCCAGTGCCCAGGAACCTATTTCTGTAACACTTTTTCATAAGCACAAGAATTTCAGCCCCAATCTACACAGTGTGACTCACTGCTACCAGGAACAGGAAGGGAACTGGGGTAGGGAGGCAAAAGCAGTGGAGCCACAGGCAAGAGGCGTTAGAAATGAGCTTAGAAGAGATCAGTGAAAATGCAGGCAAGAAGGCGCAGCTCTTGGATTACACTATTTTTTTCTATCAAAGGAAAATAGCTGAGATGATTACATGAGATGCTTTCCCACAGAACTGAGGCTACACCAGGCTGCTTATTATGATTAATCATTACCAGAGTCTGGCTGGAGCCCTGGGAGCACACCATGCTCATCATCCAAAAGGAACCTGTCATTTCCTCCACTTTACTGGTTAGAAAACAGGCTGACTTACCTCGCTTAGTGTGATAATCTCTAGGTCCATCCATGTTGCTGCAAGTGGCATTATTTCATGCATTTATATGGCTGAGTAATATTCCTATGTACCACATCTTCTTTATCCATTCATCTGTCAATAGACATTTAGCTTCCATGTCTTGGCTATTGTGAATAATACTACTATGAACATAAGGGTGGGTGTATCTTTTCGAACTGTGGGTTTTTTCCAGATATATCCCCAGGAGTGAGATTGGTGGATCATATGGTAGCTCTAATTTTAGTTTTTTGAGGAACCTCCATACTGTTTTCCATAGGAATGGGAGTTTAGGATTAGCAGAGGCAAACTATTATATATAGGATGGAAAGACAACAAGGTCCTACTGTATAGCTCAGGGAACTACATTCAATATTCTGTAACAAACCATAATGGAAAAGAATATGAAAAAGAATATATATATATATAATTGAGTCACTTTGCTGTACAGAAGACATTAATACAACATTGTAAAGCAACTATACTTCAATAAAATTTTTAAAAAAGTAAACTAAGGCTATTAAGCCCTTGGCTAAGGAAGTGCAGCAGTGGGTGCAGCTGTCAGGACACCATGTTGTCACCTCTAGGACGTGGAGATTGAGAAGCACCCACAAAGCAAGGCTGAGAGCATTGGGAAACACTCAAGGCCATTCCCACATCAAATATGCAAACACCAAGCCTCCAGAAGGGCCCCAGGACCAGGATTCAATAATTCTGACTCACAACACCAGAAAGATATTGGACGTTTTGTTGCTGGACCATACACATAAGCAAGAATGTCTCTAACCATGCATTATCACCTGCATCAGAGCAAAAATAGAGACAAACATCTTATTGAAATCCCTGGGACACAGTTTGCAGCATTGCTGGCAAGTAAGGATTGGTAAGAAAGTAATTTTACGAAACTGTTTGTTACTCATTTAAAATGGGAACTATCGTTTGTCATCCTTTTCCGCATTCTGTTTTTTTAGTGAACATAGTTAATATTTATGGACTCTATTTTTTCTCTGGCTTTTAAGAATGTCAGTTGAAAATTCTCTCCCCATCAAGTTTTCACTAACTTGCCTTTACCGTGAGGGACAGATTATTGTACAACAAAACAGAAGCAAAATAAACAGAAGCCATATCTTTAGAAATGTGATAGAGTGACACTTATATAGGAATTATTAGATAGATTAAGCCAGTAGGAGACCTGTGGAATTATTTCTATAAGGATGACTGTTGCAGGTGAAATGGAAATAACAAACCAAAGGAATTGTCTGAATCAGCTGAGAATTTAACTCACAACAGAATTAAGCACAGAAACATCGACATCGTTGTGTAGGTCTTGGTGCAGGTCAGGGGGTTGGGGATGCGACCTCTCTTGTCTGGAAGTGCCCTCTTCCTGATGAAGAGGTGATGCTCGGCTCCTGTTTCTGAAGATGAAAAGACAGATACTTTTAAATGTCATGGATATGGGACCTGTGATGTTCTTCAGGATAGCGTTCTTTTAAAATAAATCACATGGGCTGAAAATGAACTTTATATTTACTAATCTCTGACTCATTTGTCAAAGGGGCAAAAATGAAACAAATAAAACAGGTGGGTAGACCTAGAGTCTGTGTTACAGAGTGAAGTAAGTCAGAAAGAGAGAGACAAATACTGTATGCTAACACATATATATGGAATTTAAGAAAAAAAAATGTCATGAAGAACCTAGGGGTAAGACAGGAATAAAGACACAGACCTACTAGAGAATGAACTTGAGGATATGGGGGAGGGGAAAGCGTAAGCTGTGACAAAGCGAGAGAGAGGCATGGACATATAGACACTACGAAAAGTAAAACAGATAGCTAGTGGGAAGCAGCCGCATAGCACAGGGAGATCAGCTCAGTGCTTTGTGACCACCTGGAGGGGTGGGATAGGGAGGGTGGGAGGGAGGGAGACGCAAGAGGGAAGAGATATGGGAACATATGTATATGTATAACTGATTCATTTTGTTGTAAAGCAGAAACTAACACACCATTGTAAAGCAATTATACTCCAATAAAGATGTTAAAAACAAAAAAAGAAACTGGGGAAATGTCCTTGCCTATTTTTCCTAACATGGCATTTTCCAGGGATTTACTTCGATTCCCGTGGTATTGTCTTCGAGATGGTCCCTGACGAAGCATCGTATAAACAAGTTCTCAAAGTCGAGCCAAGGATGCCAGTGGAGACACCTGCCTTCATGATTTTAAAGAGGAATCAAAATAGCAGAACATTACCGTTTAATTAGATTCAAACTCATTTATTTACCAGACATACTGCTATGAATGCCAACTTTGAGTTATAAAACTTAAATGATGTATTTTACTAAAAAACATGCAACAGTTTTGTACTTCTTTGTGGTTTTCAAAGGACGTTTTCACATTTGTTTGACTCTCAAGCTGACACCACCATGTAGCCAGCATAATTATTATGATCCTCACGTTACAGAGGAGAAAACAGAGGGTCAAAAAGATTGGTGAAATTTTCACATTCACACAACAAATAAATGGCATAGCCAAGAATAGAATCCACATCTCTATTCTGGTGTGCTTTCTCTTCTAAAGGGCAGAGGTGTGGGGAAAACGTGAATAGAGATTCTAAAGCCAAAGATGGACTGATGCTCATAAATATACTTAGGATAGTTGGGTGGGGTTGTTTTCAGTTAAATTTAAGACAAAGAAAATGAAAGGGATGGACAAGTTGATGGACTGAGCATAAAGATGTTAATAAACAATAGAGAAAATTATTCTACTTCTCTCTGCATCCAACTTCTCCGTCTAGGACCCAGATCTTCAGACAGGGTGGAAATAAAATGGGCAGGAAGAAATCCAGATCAAGTGAGGAGATGGTAAAGGGAGAGTGGGCAAGTCATCTGGTCCAGGGCACTAAGAGGGCAGGACCAAATATCCTTGAGCCTCTTGGCCTGGTCTACGTGATGTAAGGTGATGTGCTCTATGTGGACAGTTTAGGAACCGCAAATTTTCAACCACATACACACACAAAAACGAAAGTAGAAGAAAGTCACAAACATTAGTTGGTGACATTAAAGTGCATCTTACCAAGATTACAAAATTAATCACATAAGTATAGTTTATATGCTCAATACACACACTACAAACCCCTTGAAGGCAGGGATTATTTTGTCTTCCTGGCAATCACTGCAATGACCTACAAATCAGAGACACTTAGTAAAAGTGTGCTGACCAAAACTGAGCACAGAAAATGGAACGAGAATCATTAGGTTCAATAATAGTGATGACTTTTTGGATACTGTCCCCTGGATGGTCAACGGGTCTGTGTACCAGGATTTCAGGAAGACCTTGGAACAAGTACATCATACCTCTATAGACACAACTGGAATGAATGGCTTGGAGATGGCCCTGTTATGTGGATTAGTAACTGCTTGAAGATACACACTCAGAGGGTGAAAACTGATGACTGTAAACATGTGTGAGGTCTCCAGAGACCTGTGTTCAGTCCCAGTTGTTTTTTTTTTTGACATTTTATCCCTCACACTGATGAGGAAAAATATAGATTATTTCTGCTCTAGATCATGCAGTAAATATGGTTTCAGGTTTACTAGCATTTTTAATAGGAATATATTTCCTTGCTTAATTAAACTCCATAATTTTTAAAATGTGTTCAGTTTTCAAAACAACATTGTTAACCATTTTAGGATCATGTCATAATTAAATTCAACTCTTTTCATTTTTTTATTGTGGTAAAATATGCATGACGTGTCATTTACCATTTTAACCATTTTTAATTGTAGAGTTCTGTGGCATAAAATACACTCACGTTGTTGTGTGTCCATCACCTCCATCCATCTCCAGTACATTTTCCACTTTCCCAGCCTGAAGCTCCATCTCCATTAAACAATAAATTCCCATTCCCTCCCTCTACCAAACCCCCGGCAACCACCATAATACAAGAGATTTAAACAGTCAATGTACCACTCCTAAATGATGAATAGCATATAGAAAGAGACAATTTAAAAAAACATAGCTGGGCTCAAAAATGTGATAAACCTTCCTATGGAACAGAAATGAAACAGTAGTAATGCAGGAAAGAGTATGCAGCCCATTAGTCTGATGGGTTGTGAGCCTACAGACAGGCCATGCTGACCAAAAGTTTGGTGCCTGTTGGATAATAAAGAATAAAATTCCTCCCTGAGGACAGAGACCAGAGTCCGGCTCAGTACTGGAACTTACTGCCCAGGACAGTACACACACTGCACATCAGAACCCAAACACGCTGGCTGGTGTGTGTTACCCACATATCATGGAGACACAACTCCAAATCTATTTGTGACCTGGTCTCTTCTAGGGACATGTGGGTGACAGATAAAATGAACAACAAAATCTTTGAGAAGAAAGTAAGCATGAAAAAGGAAGGAACAAATATCTCCTACTCAAATGAGGCTCCAAACCAAAATAAAGAAATGTAATACTAAAAAAAAAAAAAGGAAAAAATTTTAATTTTTAAATGGTTTAATAAAGAATATATTGTGAATATGCATATGATGCTCCAAGAGTTAAGTGAAGGAAGAGCAAACATCAAATATCAAGTGAACTGTAAATTGCGAAATAAAGACAGAGAGCATTTCCAAGACCTATTATAACTGAGGAAAATCCCAGGGACCGACTTTCTCCCAGAAAACAATTGTCTACTCTGGACCTGGAGGCCCTGGAGATGGAACAGAAACCAGTGGATTCCAGTGGGGAGCCCTCCCTCTTGTGTGTCTCCTGCATTCACTGGCAGGATGGCATAAGGTGGCAGAGGTGCAGGGGGAAAAACAGAGTCTGAGTAGCCCAGTGAACCAGAGAGCTGAGTGTGGACATCCATGGCTGATGGAAGAGGGAGGTAGACCATGGAAGCCTGGTAGGAAAAATGTCAGAAAGGAGATCTGTCATTTCTTCCTGCCCACATCTCTCTCTGACCCCTGACATACACAAGGAACAGAATGAAAATACCGCACAAGAAAGAGAATGCGAGCAAGTTAATTCCTGGCTACAACAAAAGAAACTACACTTATCAGAGAAAAGTAACATATTTCCAACTCTCCACAGCTTAACATTCATGATATTTAAGATAAAAACCAAAATTACCCAACAATCAGGAATATAGGATGAATTATTTTTTAAAAAGGAAAAGAAGACAATCAACAGATATCAGATGAGTGAGATTCAACTAGGCTAATCTTACCACAGAGAACAATTCTATACTATGCATGTCATAAAAAAGGTTCTCCTGAATGCACTGCCCAAGACTGTCAGCACTTTAACCTTCCTAATGTTTGTAGAATACCACATCTAACAGCAAAATGCACATTTTTCAATGTGCATGGTTAAGTTCAACAGAGTGGGCCATAAAAGAAGTCTAAATAAGTTCATAAAGATTGAAATCTTACAGGGTATATTCTTTCCACAACAGAATTAAAAACCAATAATTATAAGATATAGAAAATCCCAACTATTTGGAAGTTAAGCAACATACTTCTAAATAATCCACTGATCGAGATAGAAAACATAAAGGGAATTACACGATATTTTTAACTACATAATAATGAAATACATCACACAAAGTTTATGTAATAAATCTTTTTAAAAAAGCTTAGAAGAAAATTGTGCTTATATAGGAAGATCTAAAATCAATGATTTAAACTTCCATCTTAAGAAGTTGGAAAAAGAAGAGAAATTAAAGTCAAAGTAAGTAGAAATAAAGAATTTTTTTAAAAATAAGAGCATGGATCAATTAATAACAAAAACAAGAGAAGATAATGAAAAATAGCAATAGAGGGAAAAAAGTTCATTCTTTAGGAAAATTTTAAAAGTCCTGAATAAATGGAGGGAGATACCATATTCATGAATTGGAAGACTTAATATGGTTGCAATATCAATTCTTTTCAAATTGACACATAGATTTAATGCAAACCCAATCAAAATTCTCTCAAGTTTTTCTGAAGAAACTGACAAGTTGATTTAAAAATTTATATGGAAATTCAAAGTACCTAGAATAGCCAAAACAATTTTTTATATTTTTCCCTTTTTATTTATTTCTTAAAAAGAAGTTTTAAGTTCACACTAAAATTGAACAGAAAGTACAGAGTTCCTATACAGCCTCCCTGCCACACACATACACAGTCCCCCCACTATCAACATCCCCCACCAGAGGGTACATTTGTTACAATCAGTGAACCTCCACTGACACTTCAATTTCACCCAAAGTCCATACTTTAAGTTTCACTCTTGGTGTTGTACTTTCTACAAGTTTAGATAAATGTATGATGACTTGTATTCATCCTTATATAGAGTATCATACAGAACAGTTTCACTGCCTTAAAAATCCTCTCTGCTCTGCCTATTTATCCCTCCCCACCAACCCCTGATCCTTTTACTGTCTCCATAGTTTTGTCTTTTCCAGAATGTCATAGAGTTGGTATCACAGAGTATGCAGCCTTTTCTAATAGGCTTCTTTCACTTGGTAATATGCACTTAAGATTCCTACTTGTCTGTTCATGAATGATAGCTCATTTCTTCTCAGCACTGAATAATATTCCATTTATTATCCATCTGTTGTCTGGATGGACCACAGTTTAATTATTTACCTATTAAAAGACATCTTGGTGGCTTCCAAGTTTGGGCAATTATGAATAAATCTGCTGTAAACAGCCATGTGTAGGATTTTGTGTGGACATATGTTTTCAGCTCCTTTGGGTAAATACCAAGGAGCACAACTGCCGGATCATGTGGTATGAATATGTTTAGTTTTGTAAGAAACTGCCAAGTTTTTTCCAAGGTGGCTGTACTATTCTGTATTGCTGTCAGCAATGAATGAGAGTTCCTGTCACTCCACATCCTCACCAGCATTTTGTGTTGTCAGTGCTCCAGATTTTGGCCAATATAAATAGTCTATAGTGGTATCTCATTGGTGTTTTAATTTGTAATCCCCTAATGACATATGATTTTAAGCCCTTTTCATATGATTATTAATTTTTAAAAAGAAGAAAAAAGTGGAGGACTTGTACTATGTAATTTCAAAACTTAAGTACAGAATTCAAAGTATTTGTATGAAAATAAGTGAACCTCAATCTTTACTTCATAAAACACTAAAAATAAACTTAATTTTATCATAGACCTAAATGTAACAGATAAATTATAAAACTTCCAGAAGAATACACTGGAGAAAATCATTGTGCCTTTGTGTTAGGCAGTGATGATTACAGGATACAAAAAGTCAAACCACAGAGCAAAATATTGGTAAAATGAACTTCATCAAACTTACATATTTTGCTCTTTAAAAGAACATTAAGAAAATGAAAAGACAAGCCACAGAGTGGAGAAAAACATTTGAAAAGCATATACCTGACAAAAATTTATATCCAGAACATATATTACCAATAAATATGTTAATACATTTACAACATTGTTAGTGGTCAGGAAAATATATATTAGAACCACAATGAGATACACAGGCACTAGAGCGGCTAAAATTTAAAAGACTGACAATATCAAATGTTGGCAAGGATGTGGAGCAAATGGAAATCTCATATCCTGTTTAGAATGTAAAATGATGCAGCAACTTTGGAAAACAGTTTAGCAGTGTTTTATAAGGCTAAACGTATATTTACTGCATAATTCAACTATTCCACTCCTAGATATTCACCCAAGAGAAACGAAAACATGTCTGCACCAAATATAAGTGAATGTTCATAGCAGTACTACTATTTATAACAGCCAAAAGTTGGGAACATCCCATGATTCCATCAATCAATGAATGAATAAACAAATGATATCTATACCATAGAATACCACTCAGCAACTAAAAGAAATAAACCATCAATACATGCAACAGCATGGATAAATCATTAAAAGTTATACTAAGTGAAGGAAGTTAAAAGTAAAAGACTACATAATGTAGGATTCCTTCTATCTGGAGTTCTAGAAAAGGCAAAAGCAGAAGAGCTATTGCTCAAGGCTAGGAGCCTAGGGAGGATTAACTGCAAAGGTACACGAGGGAGCTTTTGGGGGTAATAGAAATGCTTGGTATCTTGCTTGTGAGGGTGGTTACAAGACTTTACAATCACCAAAAACTCAAAACAAAATGAGAAGTAAACTGGAAAAAAAAAGAGTGTAAAAAAAAAACACTGAATATAAAAAATTTTTTTCCTTAGAAATAAAAATATAGACTTTAAAATTAAAATTTGATTAATCAAAAAACTGAATGAATTCTAAAATAGATGCAAAAACTGAATTTGTGAGCTGAAACAGAATTTACTCAAAACTCAAACGAGAGAAACAAAGACTTTTTTAATGAAAGAACAGTTAAGATATATAAAGAATAAATTTAGAGGCCACATATATTTTTAAGGAATTTAATAAAAAGAGCAGAAAGGAAATAACAGAAAATAAATATTTCACGGGATAATCACTGAGAATTTTCTGGAAATGTAGAAAGACATGATCTTTCAGGCAATTCACTCTGAGTTCTAACCAGAGCAAATAAAAATAAAATCTCACCCACACACACAGCTGTGAAATGGCAGAACATCAAGAATAAAGAGAGCATCTTCAAGCTAACACAGAAAAAAAACAGATTACCACAAAACTAGAACACGCTGCCAGCCGATCAGCAATAATGAAGCATTATCTTCAAAGTAACAGGGAAAAACAATTGTCATCTCTGAACTTTGAACATGCTCATTCTTCTAATGAGAGTGAGAAATAAAGGCATTTTCTGATTTTCAGATACTAAAAGAGTTTACCAACTACAGGTCACTAAAAATACAAATTAAGAATATTCTCTGTAGCAGAAAAGGAAACTCAGAGGAAAAGACTGGATTAAGGAAACATAAGCATAGAAATAGGTCATTCAATTTAATTAGACATTGTGAAAAATGACTGTTCTATGTTTTAAAATAAAAGTTTTCACAATGAACAGGGGTGGGTGTCTCTCCTGGTCTGGAGGACAAACACAGAATGATGTTAGACTCTGGAAACATTTATACTGATGTATGTCACAAAAGGCAAAAATAACCCCCGCCCACCGCAAATTTCGATATATGAGAAATCAAATGTGGCCAAGCCTATGAATCCTATTAAATTTTGGCTCTCCTCCAGCTTTTTTCCACCTAGATGAGGGGTCTCTGTGCAATCCACCCACCCGAGTCAGAGGTCCTTATTAACATGATACTTTTCTTTGATGCCTACATTGCTTCCTACACTAATTGAAGGCTTTGGATATTAGATATAAAACTGGATGGTGGAATTCCTGTTTAGTATATAGTGGGAGTTTAGGTATTGTTGCTGTATTAGAAATATGAGTGTGACTGCCTTTTACCTACACAATCTGCACTCTCCCACCTCTGTGGCAGAATCACTTTTTAAAAATTATTTTTGCCGATTTTGTTGTTGTTGTTGTGTCTTATTGGTTTCCCTGTTTCTTAATTTTTTACTGAATATCACGCATAAAAATGAGAGGTCAGAACATAAATATTGCAGCTCAACTAATTACCACGTAGTGAGCATAATCATGTAACCACCTCCCAGTTCTAGAAATAGATCATCCCCACCCAAGAAACCACTGTGTGGCTCCTCCATCCTCTCAAAGTGTTGCAAACCCTTACTTCTGTCACTGTAGTTTAAATTTGCCTCTTTTTGTATTTTCCATATGTGCAATCTTATACCATATGTTCCTCTACATCTGGCTTTTTTTCCACTTAAAAATATGTTTGTGAGATTCATCCATATTGCTGTGTATTTGTTTATTTTTGTTTCTACATAGTACTGTATTGTATGAATATCCCATAGACTACCCAGTCTTCTGCTGGAGAATCGCACACATTTTTGGTGAAAGTCAGTTGCACTTCTATAGGGTGTGTAACTAAAAGTAGAATTTCTGGGTCATCGGGTACACATATAATCAGATTTAGGAGATAACGTCAGTTTTCCAAAAGTGGTTTTTGCCAATACTTCCACCCACCGGCAATATCTGAAAGGTCCTCTCGCTCTACATTTACACCGAGATTGGTTACGCCCACCATTTTAGAGGTTGTGCAGAGTTATCTAATGTTTTCATCTCATTTCTCTCATTACAAGTAAGGTTGAGTTTTTCTTCATATTTTTAATGGCCATTTGAGTATCCTCTTCTTTGAAATGCCTCAAAGTTTCTTGCCCTTCTATTATGTTGTTTTTCTTTTTTTTTTTTATTTGAAAGAGTTCTTTATATATTCTGGAAACAAGCCCTTTGTCAGTTATATGCACTGTAAATATCTTTTCCCTCTGTGTTGTTTTAAGACCTTTCAATCATTTCTGGTCATTTTTCAAAACTTTTAAATTCAAAATAATATAAGATTTACAGAAAAGGTGCAATGATCCAAAGAATTCTCTTATGCCCTTTACTGATTGCGTAAATGTTGATATATAACTATTTTTTTCTTCCATTTTTTTCTCTTTTTCCAAATCATTTGAGAGTAAATATTTATTTTACCCCTAAATACTTCATGTGTATTTCCTAAAAATCAAAGGCATTCTCTTATGTAACCATAGTACAATTATGAAGATCAGAAAGTTTACATGAATTCTGTACTGTTATCTACACGTCTTATTCAAATGTCACCAGTTGTTGTAATAATGTTCTTTATAGCAAAAGAGAAGATACATTTCTGGTCCTCATTCTGATCCAGGATCATCATGCCTTATATTTAATTACCATGTCTTTAGTCTCCTTTAATCTTAATTCCTCATGCTTTATATTTCATGACATTAAAAAATGTTTAAGCAATTAAAACTGGCTTTTTTGATAGACTGTCCCTTGAGTGGATATAACTGATGTTCCTTTATAATTGGATTCAAATCATCCTTTTGGGGCAGTAGTAACACAGAAGTGATAGTGTATTATTTTCATGGCATCATATCACGAGGCACATGATAAATTGTCCCCAAACTAGTGACGTTAACTTTGATCACACTGACTAAGGAGTGTACTGACAGTTTTCTTTACTGTAAAGTTGCAGTTTTTCTTTGTAATTAATAACTATTTGATGGGGAGATAGTTTGAAACTATGTAAATATCCTGTTTCTCAAAAAGCTTTTACTCACTAGTTTTAGCCACTGATGAATCTTGGCTAAATCAATTTTACTACAATTGTTGCCCAATGACAGTTTTCAAAAGAATAACAGAATTATTCCTTTGAAATGGAATTGTTTCTTCTACATTTATTGATTGGTATTCTTTTGTAAGAAATATTTTTCCATTCTCCCATTCATTTATTCATTTCTATTGGTATGAACTTACGGATTCTGATTTTCTTCAATAGGTTAAAATCCATTACTAACATTGACTTTGAGTCTCAAATTGTTCTAGACCTTGCCAATGGAGTCCCTTAACCTGGCTCTGTATCCTTTTGAAATATCTCCATCATTCTTTTAGCAGTTCCTTACTTTCTTAAATAGTAAGATATTCTGGATTTGCCTTGTGTTTTCCCAGTACCAGATCTGGAATGAACTTACTTATCCAAGGAGTCTTCTTTCTTTTTAACAGAAAATATATTTAGAAATCAAGATCTTGGCAATATGTGTGTTCATAGCTGCTCGGCGTAATTGCTTTCAGCCCTTGGGCAAAGCTAGGAAAAATAGAGAAAATAGATAAGATAGATAGATATCATGAGTTCTTACTGATTCCTCCAATTACATGCCAATACCCAATTATGCTCCAATAACACAAAGTTTATTCCAACTTTCCCTATATTCACACTTGCAATTACCTTCTCTAACAGTGAGTAAACGTGTTCCCATTTTCCATCATATATTTACTTATTACTTAATCCTATAATATACTAGAATGTACAAAAAGTACTTTCAGAATTGCTAAGTCACACCAAACCTGCCACCTAAAATTTAATAAATTGTAAATAAATACAAGTTTTTGTGTTCAGCCTGAGTATACACAGTCAAAAAATTGTATTTAAAAATTACTTGAGTTTATTTTTTCCATTTGATGTGGTTCTATTATTCCTTTGAAATATAGATAAGTTCATTTGTTTTGTATACATTTTAAGGCTTTCTTTCAACACCTTTGTTGATTTTTTAAATGTATTGTATATGTGAAACATTAACATAGCTCCAGAACTAAATTACAGGAAAAATAGCACTCAGAAAAGGGTCACTACCCTATTACAGTTTCTAGTTTTTCTTTCCATGTTTCTTTATGAAAAATAAGTTGCTTTATGTATATCTCTTATTTGCCTTCATTTTTACAGAGCAGGAAACATACTATAGCTATTCTTTCTCCCTTTGTTTTTTAAATTTAACAAACTGTCTAGGAACTTACTCCAAATCATTCGCAGACCTCTTCTGCATTCTTTTTTTTTAATGGTTGCGTATTACTCCATTGTGTAAATGGCCATAGATTACTCAACAGCTCTCCTATGTATGTGGTTTCATATATTTTGCCATTGCAAACAATGCTTCATAAATAAACTTGTGCATGTTTATTTTTTGCATTGTTGGAGATGTATCTTCCAGGTAAATTCTTACAGTTGGGATTGCTGGTTTAAAAGAGAAGCATCATATAGTTTTTTAAGATATTGCCAGAGTTCCCTCCAGAATAATTGCACCAATTAAATCCCCACTAGCAATGTATGAAAGTACCCCACAGCTTCATGCACAGAAAGTATTGTCCTCAATTTTAACTCCTGTCAACCTGATAAGTGAGAAATGATATATCCGTGTTGTTTTACTCTACAGGTCTCTTATTCTGAGTAAGATGGTACATGGTCCCTATATTTGATAGAACTCGGATGAAAAACATCTGCAAAAGCCTGCTGCTTTTTTATTGGGTAGTTCCTTTAAAACTGATGTGTGAGTCTTTCTATTTCCAATGGGTACAATTTTGATAAACTAGTTTTTTCCTAGAGAATTATCAATATCATCCAGGTTTCAAACTTTCTTTTCATGGAGGTCTGTAAAATAATAGTTTGAGTTTTAAAAATTTCTCCTTTTTCAATGTTATTTTCCCTCCTGAAATTTCATATTTTGTACATTTATCCTCTTTCCTTGATTAAGCTAGCTAATGCTTTGTCTATTTGTTCATTTTTTACATAAAGATTTTGATGTTTTAATTGAATTTACTGTTTTTCTATTTTCTGCCTCATTAATTTATGCTTTTATCTTTATTTTTCCCTTCTTTTTCCCCTCATTTAATTGACTTTATTATTGTTTTTCTATCTTTTAGAGTTGAAAGTTTAGTCCATTTTCATTCTTTCTTTTTTATTCATGGGTTTTTCAGGAATTTTCCTTGGATAACTATCTTAAATGTATCCTATAGATTCTAATACATAGTGTTTCCATTATCAACAACTTTTAGAAATTATGTAGTTTCTGTTTGTATTTCCTCTTTTGGCCAATAATTGTTTAATAAGAGTTTTTATTTTTTAAATTTCCAGGTGAATGGGAGAAGGGTCTTTATTTTGTGATATATTTCTAATTTTATTACCTTGTGATCAGAGTGTGGTAATAATTCTACTTTATAGAAACCTATGATGTTTTCTAATATATTAATATGATCATTTGTGGTCAATATTGCATGTGTGGTTAATAAAAGATGTATTCTATATTATAAGGTTGTAAATGTAAACGATGACATGTAAACCATAAGATCCACCTTACTGATTGTGTTATTCAGATCTTCTATTTTCTTACTTATTGTTTATACTTGGGTCTGCCTTTTATTAAGAATGGGTATTAAATTTTGCCATTATTAAGGTGTTTCTATGTCTCCTTGCATTTCATGCAGTTTCTATTTTATAAAGGTGTTTGCTATGTTACTTGGTGCATAGAGTTTATAACTGTTATGTCTTCTTTGTGAGTGGTGGTGTCCTTTCTAGATAAGTGTCTTTAGTACTAAAAAGTGTCCTTCCTAGTCTAGTTTAATGCTTTTTGACTTGAATTATACTTTGCTGATACCATGATTGCAACCTCTGCACATTTTTTAAATTGTGGTATAGTTGATTCACAATATTATATTAGTTTCCAATGTACAACTTAGTGATTCAAACTCTTTATAGATTATACTTATTTAAAGTTACTATAAAATATTGACTATATTCCCTGTGCTGTACAATAGCAATCTCTGTACTCTTTTTTTCTGTTTTTCCTGGTAGAAAAATCCCTTTATTTTTCTTGAAGAAGTTTTGGTCCTTGAAATTTGGTCCACTCCAAAATGTCCATGAGTATATTTGATCCATGCCAAATGGCTTTGGACAGGACCAAATATCAAGGACCTTTTGGCATGGACCAAATGTCTCCATAGATGTTTGGACAAGACCAAATACGACCAAATATCAAAGACGTTTTGGCATGGACCAAATGTCTTATGGATGTTTTGGACAGGACCAAATGTCTGCTAACCCTTTATTTTTAGTCCTTCTGACTCACTCACTATTTTGGTGGTAAGGGAGGGGTTCTTGTAGACCAGAATTGTATCTTGTTTTGTGAGCCATGTTTAAAATATTTTTTAATGAGTCAATTAAACCCACTCACATTTATTAATATGACAATTATGTTTGGTCACAACTCTGTCAAATTATTTTTGTTATAATTACACTGTGTTTTATATTTGCTGTTCCTTTACATGATATATTTTTCTCCATAACTTTACTTTTAAATGGTTTTATTTAAGAAGATTTGTAGTTTTGTGCTTAAACTTTTATTAACTGCTTGATTCAGTTTTTAACCATCCCATTTGACTCCCATCAATTTAATAAATAATGAGCCGATTGTACTTTCACTTTCACTCCCCTTCTTCAGCGCCTTTGATTCAGGCTTAGGTCTACAGTTAAAAATGTATTAAATGCTCTCACCTGACAGTTTGCTAAAGTCTCTCTTGGTTGTTACCTTCTGGCTGGTTGAAGCTTATCTTGTCATAGATTGGTCAAGAAGTCCTCATGGGTATAGTATTCCCTGATTCCTGCATGCAAAAAGCTTTTTCTACAACTTTTCCACTTGAGAAATAACTTGGTTTAATATAAAATACTTGGTTTGCATTTTCCTTCCTTGATTTCTTAAAAATGCTGCTCCATTATTGCTTTGCTTTAGTTTTTTTCTTTTTTTGAGCAGCATGATACCACTGCAATTTTGTTGTCTTGAAGTTATTTAATCTTCTTGCCTGAAGGCTTTGGGATTTTAAAATTTTTTTTAAGTCTAATAATTTTATTAGAGTAAATCTCAGAGTTGATGGTTTTGGATCAACTTTCACAACTACCTGTTGGGTCTTTTCAGTATGTAGAGCCAGTTCTAATTTCTAGAAACTTTTATTGGATTATAGTTTAACTATTAATCCTTTTCCATTGTTTGGGGATTCAAATTGTGTATAAGTTGCATCTTCTTTGCTGTCTGCCATTTCAATGACTTTCTATCTGACCTTTTTTCTATTTTATCTCATTTTCATTATCTTTGTTTTTGTCCTGCTTTTCTTCTTTGTCATTATTCAGTTTTTTGCTTGAATCTCTTCTTCCTTGGGAACTTTAATTGCATCTTCATCTCTGATATGTTGTGTGTCATATTTTTCTTTTATTCTTTTTCTGAAACTCTCATTTCATTTCTTCCAATTTTCTGTCCATTTGTGTTCTTAGCACTTAAATTTTTGATTCAAGGTGGATTTTTTTCACAACCCAAATACTTCTTTAGGGATATTTAATTCAGTTTGGAGTGTTAAAATATACTTTCTTCTTCAGGGTTAATGTAGGCAGAGGAGTGCATTTTCATCAGCTTAAGTATTTAATTCTCCTGCTCCATTTTCTTCTTAGAGTGACATTGTAGAGATGAAGACTCTTACACCTCTACACTCAATGAACAGGGCTGGTGGTTTGGGGTGCTTGGAACATTCCTAGTTCAAGACATTTTCTTTTCTTGGTGTATCAATGTGTGATTTCTTTTCTGGGTGACTGTTCTTAGGAAGCAATGATGGGAGTGGTTACGTGACCCTGGAATTTTTTTTGGTTTTGGTTTTTGTTTGTTTTGTCCTGTAGGATCCAAACTTTCTGCTTATTGCTTATTCTGTCCTTCAAAACTCAGCTTCCAGAGTTTTCCAGAGTTTTTAGTCTCTCATCACTAGAAGTGTTGCCTTTCTAAGATGTCTCTTTAGATCTCCCAGGACCCTCTGGTCCCTTCCCTGAGCACACTGCTCTGAAATACCAGTACTCCTTTCCAGGTTTGGGGATTTTTTTGTTGTGTTTTTTTGTTTTTCTGATTTATTGTTGACTCCTTGGAGATGGCTTTAGGTCAGCATGGTTTCCCTCTTCTTGCCTCTGTGCAGCCTTTTGAGACCCTTGTTCTCTGCAAAGTCTTGGGATGAAAGCTCAAGAAAATAGCTCCACTGTCAATCAGTGCTTCTGTTTATGAATTTGTAGTAATTTCTGTTGATAAAAGTGTAGAAGGTGTGAAAGTTATGTGGTTTTGGTCCTATTGATCTGTATTGTTTAGGGAGGATTGTGGAGAGATTACAATTTAGGCAGGTGTTCTGGCCGTGTAATGGTCACATCCCTTCCCTGCGTGCTCTAGACAAGAGACGGGGTCTTTATCCCATTTTCTGTGATTTCCTGAGGTAACAGGACCTACATTCTGAGGCCACCAGTGCACCAGTGGCTATTCTTCAGACCAGACAAGGAATAAACCCAATTTTTTAGGGACCTAGAGGCTGTCTGAACTCTACCACCACCTTTATTTCTCCTCTGTTGTTAGAGATACGTGTCCTCAGAAAGATGAGAGGAGGTCAGGTAACATCCTTACTTTTATTTCACCCATCCCTGCGATTCTGTGTTCTTTGTAAAAGCCATCACCCTCAGAAGTTCTACCTTTGGACGAATAAGTCAGTTTTTAACTAAACCAACACAACTGCTGACCATTTCTAGTTAAGAGAATGTCTTATTTCAATAACTGAAGCAAGCATTCCCTTGACTTTCAAAATGATAAGAGTTTTGCCACCATGGGTTCCAGAATATAAGCAGGTGGTCCCTGAGGCTTTGCATACTCTATTCTTGCCTAATATCACACACTAAATCCATTCTTTCTTTAGAGAGAAAGGTTGAAATTGGATGATTTTATGCAAATATTTTTATAATTTGGCAAAAGATTCACTCAGGTTCCTTCAACTCTACTCATCTTTATCTGCAGTTTGCAGTGTCAATATTCTGTGTTTGTAACTTTGGATCAAAAGGCAGAATATTCTTTTTGAAAGTTAGAATTCACATAACCAAATCCTTAGAGGGGGAACAAATTGCTTAAAGTAAATTGTGCTCAATTGTGTCTCTTGTACTTTTGCTTTCACATCTGGGCCATTACAGACGCATTTGATATACATTTTTTGGGGGGGGCCATGCCCCGAGGTATGTGGGATCTTAATTACCCGACCAGGGATCAAACCCATGCCCCCTGCATTGGAAGCTCAGATTCTTAACCACTAGACCATCAGGGAAGTCGTGATATACTTTAAAAGCCAGTGCCGGTGGATAGAATTCATGAGATGGTGAATATTCATCCTGGCAAAACAACAGGAATCTAGGTAGCAAGGATACAATTCTACAAGCACCACCTCTACATGGCCCAGCACATTGATTTGATTTTCTGTGTCTTTTCTTATGATCTCTGTCTGTCTGTTTTTCTGCCTCTGTCTCTCTGTCTCAGTGTGTATATATCTCTCTTTCTTTGTCTATCTCTCTCATTTTCTTACCCTCTGTGTATTTTGATATGTACCATTTTAACATCAGCTAAATGATCTGATAAAATTGTGTAAAGTAGAGGATTTTTACAAGGATCATAAAGTATTTTCAGACATTAGCTGGTGACCCTTAACTTCCTGATAAGCTTTCTCCACAATAAAAACAAAAATGCAAAGAGATGGGAGAAATACCCAGAACTTGACAACTCACCTCGTATCAAATTAAATATGAATTCAAGCTCCGGGCACATATGGCAGAAATCTTATTTTCTTAATCTAGTCAATTTGAGGCTCAAAAAAGTATAAAGATGAAACTGTATTCTACATTAAATAGTCTTTATCGTAAAAAATATTAATAGAATTACAAAGGAAATGCTGATGCTCAAAATAAATGTTTAGCAATATTAGTGATTAAAAAGTCATTTAAAAAGTAATAAACTTTGAATATAGGAAACATATTCAATCTCCTGTGGTAAACCATAATGGAAAAGAATATGAAAAAATATTTATATGTATAACTGAATCACCTTGCTGCCCAGCAGAAATTAACACAACACTGTAAATCAACTATACTTCAATAAAATTATTTTTAAAGTAATAAGCTATTATTTGCTTAACACACTGACAAAACGCTAATACTGTTGCCAACAGGTGGAAAAATAGGCCCCCTCACAAGTGGGTGGTGGGAGAGCTGATGGCCCAGGCCACTCTGGTGGAAGGTTGACAATGCACAGCAAACAGCTGTGCCATGTTTCATGTAGCTGCACCAAGTAATTCCATTCTAGGCTTTCATCTTAAAGAAATAATCATGAACGTGAACAAAGACTTAGCAAACAGCATGTTCATTACACATTGCTACTGATAGCAATAAGCAAGTAAGTAAGCAAGTAGTAAAAACAATCTAAAACCCCCTCCCTCCAAAAAGGGAATATAATTCAATATCCATGCACACTGTGCTTGTAGGTTTTGGGGTTTTGGGGGGGGGCACATTGCCAGCTGAGTTCCTCCAAGGACCTGGGTGGTACTTTTCTGTCCCTGCATCAGCACCACAGCTTAGAGATGCCCACCTGCCAACTTGCCAGCAAGTCTACCCCTCACGTCCCCACATTCACGCTCCCCATTTCAGGGGAGGCGACCTCTGTCCCAGTCCTGGGAAAGTGAACCCATGGGAACTGCCCTTCCTCCTGCTCTATCCCCTCCACTCACACCCCACCATGGACCTCTGCTAAACTCAGCTGTGTTGCATGGAATTGCCAATATTCAACTGTTTTTTATTCAGAAAAACAGCAATTTTGTGAAGTTGAACCCGACAGAAAATTTTCCATTATTCCTGCCCCAATTCCCATCAGACACTCCATGTTGGGTTGTCAGTCAATCTGATTGACATTAACATTTGTCCTTTGCTGTGAGATGTTTGCTTTGCTGATAACTCTTCAGCGCACAGCACAGCACAGAAAAGAGTGCTGAACCAAGACCAGATGAGGGAGTCACAGGAAGCAGGTGCAAGAACGGCCAGGAGTGTAGACAGAGGGCTGAAAGTGAGGGTGCTGTGCCCACATAGGACAAAAGGATGTGCTGCCTGTGAGATGAGTCTGTGCTGGACCACAGGTGAGGAGTGGTCAGGTGAGGAATGACAGAGGAATTAAGATGCTGGGATGAGGAATTTAGATGTGACAGATTTTTCAACACAGAGGAGAAATAAGGGGGAGGATGTTTCATTACATTTTGGTGCAAAGTTAATGAGACAAGAACAGACTCCAGTTAAGAGAACATGACAAAATTGGGGTGTAAATGTTTGAGGGTCTGTGTGAGGCTGGAGAGTGTGGGATTGGAGAAAGGTCGAATGAGTGATAAATCTCAGGAAAATCCACAGGAATTGTTGACTACTTTAAAATTACAGTGGAGGAACCAGGAAGAGAAAAACTAATCCAAGAAAGTGGAATTCTGGTAGAGCCACTGATATAAACACTGATGTAGCCACTGATATAACATTCTTACCCCAGTAAGAATGTTATTTTACAAGAGCTGATAAGCATTCTTGCTAAATCAGACGTGATGTCTGTACGTCAACTTGGCTACGTGCTGATCCCAGTTATTCCATCAAGCCTTCATCTAGGCATCTCAGTGAAGGTATTTAGTAAATGTGATTAGTATCTATAATCAGCTGACTCTGTCTAAAGATTATCCTAGATAACCTGGGGGGACACGGGGGCTTATCTAATCAGTTGAAAGGCTTTAAGTGAAGAACTAAAGTTTCCTTATAGAAGAAGAAATCCCACTTGTGGACTTTCCAGTCTGCCTTTCCTGAAGGTCCGTCATACAGACTTCAGACCTGCCTAGCCAGCGCCAGCCCTCAAGTAAGATTTCCAATATATCTATGTATCTATGTATCTATATCTGTCTCTCTATATCTACCTATCTATCATCTATATCTGTCTATCTATATCTACCATCTATCTATCTATCTATCTGTCTATATCTGTATCTCTCTATCATCTATATCTGTCTCCCTATGTCTATCTCTATCTCTCTATATCTATCTCTCAACCTATAATCTATCTGTATCCATCTATCTATCTGTCTATCTAGCTAGCTAGCTATCCAAGTTCTCTCTCTCTGATGGGACCCTGACTGACACACCAGGTTCAATTATTTGGGACAAATTCAGGTCCTTTTCTCTTTCACAGAGAAAATACCATGTTGCTCCCCCTCCCAGCTTCCCTGGTGGTTCTCTGTGTGACTGTCCATGGAGCCCCTTCTTATGCCCAAGGCTTCTGACAATCCCCACAGCTGTGAGCTCCTGGTGGAATTCCCTCCATTCTAATCCATGAAAATCACGCCGACGGGGTTGCTCTCAACCTTCATTTGACACACGTATCATGAGGCAATCGGGCTCTGATCTCAGAAAACTCGTGATCAGCTTCACAGTGTGTGCTTCATTTTAGGCAAAGGCTGAATGACACTGCGTTTTGTCTCCATCCCCCATTAGAACACGGGAAGATGGGAAGAGTAACATTTTAATGGCTTGGAAACCATTCCCAACAGAATGATCTGAGAGAAAATTTTTCGAGGGTTACATCACTAAATGACCAAACAAAGACACAGTGTCTGGCTGCTGCCCACATGACTCCACCGTGAGCCGTACTTTCATACCCATGTGGCAGCATCAGACACACCTCTTTTCTAAGTGGTAGAAGGAATATTAGCACAGAAATGAAAACCTCAACCTCAGAGCTAGGAACCCAGCAAAGAAGCTTAAAAATGGAGTAAACCCTATTTCTGTGGTTTGTTCTTAATAAAAATAATAATAGCTGAAACTGTTTGGGCGTTATGCACATAACACGCATTACCTCATATGACCCTCCTAAGAGCCCATCGGGACGATGGCTGGTTTTACACAGGGGGACACTGGAGGCTGAAAGAGACTTTGAGCAGCTATGGAAGGGAGATGTGGGGATGTGTCCCAGGTGCATGTCACTCTAAATTCCCTTCTCTTAGCTGTCAATCCTGATTAAGCAAAACTGCGTTAATTAAAGGCTGAAGTACAGAAAGTAGACCATCAGCCAAGTACTGTCACATTTCTCCACTAATGATATGTATACCTGGGATTTTTAAAGTGTCACCTTAAAGTTTTTAAAAAGCCCTTTTAGGTAAAGAGAAGTGATTTGAATGAAACATAATTTGGTTGTCTTTAAGGGTATTTACAAGGGTTTTGTTTCTTTAATGGGTTACATATTCTGCAGAGCTGTCTCCGGCTGACCCGACTTAGCAAAGAAGTCCTCATTTCCACTGAAGGAACCAGAGCTGACTGAGAGAAAGCTCATCTTTGGAGCCAGATCTGAGATTTGTTCTCCTGTCTTCTCCTTGGCTACCTTGTGAATAAGCCCTGTCTTTTCTGCAAACCTCGGATATCTCAGCATTTTGGCTTGCTGTGTTTCTGACAAAGGGAATCTGGCTCAGATAAATCACCCAGCAAAGAAAAATCCAAGATAGCAGTCAGATTGTTACCAAAGTTGTCTACGCTATGTGGCTGACAGGGTCTTGGTGCCCCGGCCGGGTGTCAGGTCTGAGCCTCTGAGGTGGGAGAGCTGAGTTCAGGACACTGGACCACCAGAGAGCTCATGGCTCCACATAATATCAATCAGCGAGAGCTCTCCCAGAGGTCTCCATCTCAATGCTAAGACCCAGCTTCACTCAATGACCAGCAAGCACCAGTGCTGGACACCCCAGGCTAAACAACTAGCAAGATAGGAACACAACCCGACCCATTAGCAGAGCGGCTGCCTAAAATCATACTAAGTTCATACACACCCCAAAACATACCACCGGATGCAGTCCTCCCCACCAGAAACACAAGATTCAGTCTCATCCACCAGAACACAGGCAGCAGTCCTCTCCACCAGGAAGCCTACACAACCCACTGAACCAACCTCACCCACTGGGGGCGGACACCAAAAACAACGGGAACTATGTACCTGCAGCCTGAAAAAAGAAGACCCCAAACACAGTAAGCTAAGCAAAATCAGAAGACAGAGAAATATGCAGCAGATGAAGGACCAAAGTAAAAACCCACCAGACCAAACAAATGAAGAGGAAATAGGCAGTCTACCTGAAAAAGAATTCATAGTAATGGTAGTAAAGATGATCCAAAATCTTGGACATAAAATAGAGAAAACACAAGAAATGTTTAACAAGGACCTAGAAGAACTAAAGACCAAACAAACAATGATGAACAACACAATAAATGAAATGAAAAATTATCTAGAAGGAATCAATAGCAGAATAATTGAGGCAGGAAAACGGATAAGTGACTTGGAAGATAAAAGAGTGGAAATAACTACCACAGAACAGAATAAAGAAAAAAAGAATGAAAAGAACTGAGGACAGTCTCAGAGACCTCTGGGACAACATTAAACAAACCAACATTTGAATTATAGGGGTCCCAGAAGAAGAAAAGAACAAAAAAAAGGAGACTGAGAACATATTTAAAGAGATCATAGTTGAAAACTTCCCTAATATGGAAAAGGAAATAGTCAGTCAAGTCCAGGAAGCACAGAGAGTCCCATGCAGGATAAATCCAAGGAGAAAAATGCCAAGAAACATGTTAATCAAACTACCAAAAATTAAATACAAAGAAAAGATATTAAAAACAGCAAGGGAAAAGCAACAAATAACATAGAAGGGAATCCCCATAAGGTTATCAGCTGATTTTTCAGCAGAAACTCTGCATGCAAGAAGGGACTGGCAAGACATATTTAAAGTGATGAAAGGGAAAAACCTACAACCAAGATTACTGTACCCAGCAAGGATCTCATTCAGATTTGACAGAGAAATTAAAATCTTTACAGACAAGCAAAAGCTAAGAGAATTCAGCACCACCAAACCAGCTCTACAACAAATGCTAAAGGAACTTCTCTAGGCAGGAAACACAAGAGAAGGAAAAGACCTACAATAACAAACACAAAACACTTAAGAAAATGATAATAGGAACATATATATCAATAATTACCTTAAATGTAAATGGATTAAATGCTCCAACTAAAAGATATAGACTGGCTGAATGGACACAAAAACAAGACCTATATATATGCTGTCTTCTGACCTAGGGACACATACAGATGGAAAGTGAGGGGATGGAAAGAGATATTCCATGCAAATGCAAATCAAAAGAAAGCTGGAGTAGCAATTCTCATACCAGACAAAATAGGCTAAAATAAAGACTATTACAAGAGACAAAGAAGGACACTACATAATGATCAAGGGATCAATCCACGAAGAAGATATAAAAATTGTAAATATTTCAGAAACCAACATAGGAGCACCTCAATACATAAGGCAAATGCTAACAGCCATAAAAGGGGAAATCAACAGTAACACAATCATAGTACGGGACTTTAACACCCCACTTTCAACAATGGACAGATCAACCAATATGGAAATAAATAAGAAAACACAAGCATTAAATGATACATTAAACAAGATGGACTTAATTGATATTTTAGGACATTCCATCCAAAAAAAAATAGAATACACTTTCTTCTCAAGGGCTCATGGAACATTCTCCAGGATAGACCAAATTGTGGGTCACAAATTAAGCCTTGGTAAATTTAAGAAAATTGAAATTGTATCAAGTATCTTATCCGACCACAATACTATGAGACTAGATATCAATTACAGAAAAAATCTGTAAAAAATACAAACACATGGAGGCTGAACAATACACTATTAAATAACCAAGAGATTACTGAAGAAATCAAAGAGGAAATTAAAAATATCTAGAAACAAATGACAATGAAATCACGATGACCCAAAACCGATGGGATTCAGCAAAAGCAGTCCTAAGAGGGAAGTTTACAGCAATACAATCCTGCCTCAAGAAACAAGAAACATCTCAAATAAACAACCTAATCTTCCACCTAAAGTAATTAGAGAAAGAAAAACAAAAAAATCCCAAAGTTAGCAGAAGGAAATAAATCATAAATATCAGATCAGAAATAAATGAAAAAGAAATGAAGAGCAACGATCAATACAACTAAAAATCTGGTTCTTTGAGAAGATAAAAAAAATGATAAACCACTTGCCAGACTCATCAAGAAAAAAAGACAGAAGACTCAAATCAACAGAATTAGAAATGAAAGAGGAGAAGTAAGAACTGACATTGCACAAATACAAAGGATCATAAGAGATTACTACAAGCAACTATATGTGAATAAAACGGACAACCTGGAAGAAATGAACAAATTCTTAGAAAGCACAACCTTCTGAGACAGAACCAGGAAGAAATAGAAAATATAAACAGACAAATCATAAGCACTGTAATTGAAACTGTGATTAAAAATGTTCCAACAGGGGCTTACCTGGTGGCGCAGTGGTTGGGAGTCCACCCTCCAATGCAGGGGACACGGGTTCATGCCCTGGTCCGGGAAGATCCCACATGCCGCAGAGTGGCTGGGCCCGTGAGCCATGGCTGCTGAGCCTGTGCGTCAGGAGCCTGTGCTCTGCAACGGGAGAGACCACAACAGTGAGAGGCCTGCATACCGCAAAAAAACGTTCCAACAAACAAAAGCCCAGGACCAGATGGCTTCACAGGCGAATTCTATCAAACATTTAGAGAAGAGCTAACACCTACCCTTTTCAAACTCTTCCAAAATATAGCAGAGGGAGGAACACTCCCAAACACATTCTACAAGGCCACCATCACCCTGATACCAAAACCAGACAAAGATGTCACAAAGAAAGAAAACCACAGGCAAATATCACTGATGAACATAGATGCAAAAATCCTCAACAAAATACGAACAAACAGAATCCAGCAGCACACTAAAAGGATCATACACCATGATCAAGTGGGGTTTATCCCAGGAATGCAAGGATTCTTCAATATATGCAAATCAATCAATGTGATACACCATATTAACCAACTGAAGGAGAAAAACCATATGATCATCTCAGTAGATGCAGAAAAAGCTTTCAACAAAATTCAACACCCATTTATGATAAAAACTTTCCACAAAGTAGGCAAAGAGGGAACTTACCTCAACATAATAATGGCCATGTATGACAAACTCACAGCCAACATTGTTCTCAAGGGTGAAAAACTGAAACCATTTCCACTAAGATTGAGAACAAGACAAGGTTGCCCGCTCTCACCACTATTATTTAATATAGTTTTGGAAGTTTTAGCCACAGCAATCAGAGAAGAAAAAAGAGAAATAAAAGGAATCCACATCAGAAAGGATGTAAAACTCACTGTTTGCAGATGACCTGATACTATACATAGAGATACCTAAAGATGCTACCAGAAAACTACTAGAGCTAATCAGTGAATTTGGTAAAGTAGCAGGATATAAAATTAATGCACAGAAATCTTTTGCATTCCTATACACTAATGATGAAAAATCTGAAAGAGAAATTAAGGAAACACTCCTATGTACCACTGCAACAAAAAAAATAAAATACCTAGGAATAAACCTAACTAAGGAGATGAAAGACCTGTATGCAGAAAACTATAAGACACTAATGAAAGAAATTAAAGATCATACAAACAGATGAAGAGATATACCGTGTTCTTATATCGGAAGAATCAACATTGTGAAAATGACTATACTACCCAAAGCAATCTACAGATTCAATGCAATCCCTATCAAACTACCAATGGCATTTTTCACAGACCTAGAACAAAAAATTTCACAATTTGTATGGAAACACAAAAGACCCCGAATAGCCAAAGCAATCTTGAAAAAGAAAAACAGAGCTGGAGGAATCAGGCTCCCTGACTTAAGACTATACTACAAAGCTACAGTAAGCAAGACAGTATGGTACTGGCACAAAAACAGAAAGATAGATCAATGGAACAGGATAGAAAGCCCAGAGTTAAACCCATGAACCTATGGTCACCTTGTCTTTGATAAAGGAGGCAAGAATATGCAATGGAGAAAAGAAAGCCTCTTCAATACGTGGTGCTAGGAAACTGGACAGCTACATGTAAAAGAATGAAATTAGAACACTCCCTAACACCATACACAGCAATAAACTCAAAATGGATTACAGATGTAAATGTAAGGCCAGACACTATAAAATTCTTAGAGGAAAACATAGGCAGAACACTCTATAACATAAATCACAGCAATATCCTTTTTGACCCATCTCCTCGAGAAATGGAAATAAAAACAAAAATAAACAAATGGGTCCTAATGAAACTTCAAAGCTTTTGCACAGCAAAGGAAACCATAAACAAGATGAAAAGACAATCCTCAGAACGGGAGAAAATATTTGCAAACAAAGCAACTGACAAAGGATTAATCTTCAAAATATGCAAGGAGCTCCTGCAGCTCAACATGAAAAAAACAAACAACCCAATCCAAAAATGGGCAAAAGACCTAAATAGACATTTCTTCAAAGAAGATATATGGATGGCCAACAAACACATGAAAGGATGCTCTACATCACTAATCATTATAAAATGCAAATCAAAACTACAATGACGTATCACCTCACACCTGTCAGAATGGCTGTCATCAAAAAATCTACAAACAATAAGTGCTGGAGAGGGTGTGGAGAAAAGGAACTCTCTTGCACTGTTAGTGGGAAAGTAAATTGATACAGCTACTATGGAGAACAGTGTGGACGTTCCTTAAAAAGCTAAAAATAGAACTACCATACGACCCAGCAATCCCACTATTGGGCATATACCCTGAGAAAACCATAGTTCAAAAAGAGTCATGTACCACAATGTTCATTGCAGCTCTCTCTTATTTACAATAGCCAGGACATGGAATCAACCTAAATGTCCATCGATGGATGAATGGATAAAGAAGATGTGGCACACGTATACAATGGAATATTACTCAGCCATAAAAAGAAACGAAATTGAGTTATTTCTAGTGAGGTGGTTGGACCTAGAGACTGTCATACAGAGTGAAGTAAGTCAGAAAGAGAAAAACAAATACCGAATGCTAACACATATATATGCAATCTAAAAAAAAAAGAAAATGGTTCTGAAGAACCTAGGGGCAGGACAGGAATAAAGACGCAGCCATAGATAATTGACTTGAGGTCATGCGGAGAGGGAAGGCTAAGCTGAGACGAAGTGAGAGAGTGCCTTGAACATATAGACACTACCAAATGTAGAATAGATAGCTAGTGGGAAGCAGCCGCAGAGAACAGGGAGATCAGCTAGGTCCTTTATGACCACCTCGAGGGGTGGGATAGGGAGGGTGGGAGGGAGGGAGATGCAAGAGGGAGGAGATATGGGGATGTATGTAAATGTATAGCTGATTCACTTTGTTATACATCAGCAACTAACACAACAATGTAAAGCAATTATATTTTAATAAAGGATTTTAAAAGAAAGAAGAAAGAAAGAAAGAAAGAAAGAGAGAAAGAAAGAAAGGAAGGAAGAAAGAAAGAAAGCTTGTCTTTGGCCCTATCTGCTTCCACCCCTTCCTCCTGACCTGCCACCTGGAGTGTCCCTCCTGCCCATCCTCAGGGTGTGGGGAGGGTGAAACAATTAACAACAAGGTGGCTGATGGGTGCTCCAAATGGACTCCACCTTCTGGGTGCAGGAGCGCTGGACCACAGACACCTGGCAAATGTCCCTAACCCCCCAGGGACCTGGCAGTGAAGTCTCTGTTTGAGACACACAAATGCACAAGCCCCTTCTGGAATAATCTGTGGCTTCAGCCAATTTCACATCTTTCACTCGAGTCTTTTACAACACAGTTTTGCATCTCGTTCTGGATGGCTCTGTTAGATTCACTTCTCCTCACATAGTCTAAGCCCAGTTACACCAAATGTGTTGCTGCTCCCTGACACTGCAGTGCTGCTTCATGCCCACGCGCCTTTTCTGTCCCCTCTGCCGAGACTAGCCGTCCCTCTTCACGTCTGGCTCCTCCCTCAGGGCCCTGGGAAATGGCCGACCCAGTAGATTCTGGCAAGAAAGTATTGTCCACTAGCAGGGAGTAGTGGGAGAAAGGTTCAAAGTACCCACAGTGACTCCATAACATATTTATTATTAATTTCCAAATTATGTGGGTCCGACAGGCAATGTGGGATATTTTGTCCCACGTTGGAGGAGAAAGTGGATTTAGGCCCATGCATCATGGAACCCGGGGTCTTCGAGGTCAGACACCAGCACTAGAGAGATGGAGGTCTGGCCCCAGGGGGCCCTGGATGCATGAGCTTCTGCACTGCAAACTCAAGCTCACGCAACCTGCCACCTGCACCTGCACCTGCCCCTCTGCCTCAGTCCCCATCGCATCTGGTGTACCTGGGAACCACTGCCACGCACACATGCTCAAAGAGCATGGAGCCTCAGCCTCAATCATGCGTTTAGACACAGTCATCCTAGAAACTCTTCATCCCAACAGCCACATCTTGCCAACGGGGTTGGAGAAGCCAGGCCAGCCGGGACTTGGAACCCACGTCACCATGCTCACTGTCACTGGTGCTGAACTCCGCGCTGTGCTTCACCGGTCCATTTTAAACGAGGAAGCAAGAGGGAAAAGAGAAGAACCCACGGGTTGGAGTTTATAGTGTTTCTGAAACCATGGCAACCGAGGTGATATTTGTCTTTTCTTGTTATACGATGCAACTGATGGGGGCATATGTGATATAATTTAAAAGGGAACCCAAAAATTGGTGGTGGGGGAGGTTTAAGGCAGAATCTGCTCCCACCCCCATACCTGCTGAGTCTGAACACACCAAGGACAATGGCTGGACCATAAATAAAAATAGAACTCTGACCCACGACATGTGAGATGAATATTCAAAGAGTTCGGAAACTTTCAGAGCAATGATATTATATCTCTTCTAATTATAGCCATTGAAAACTAACTTTATGTCTATTGAATCTAATAATAAAAATTTGGGGTTCATTGTTTGTATGTCTTTTTTATTTCTTTTTTCATAAATTCATTTCTATTGCATGTTGGCCTGCAATGGATCAAAAAAATAAAAAGAAAATGAAAACTGATCTTCACTACAGAGAAATGGAGACTCACTGTTCTATCCTGCTCTATTCCCTTTCAGCAATGAATAAATAAACAAATGTTAATTGAATGTGAGAATAAATCATTATTTATTCAATCCACATGAGGTCAGTGTGATTTTGAGAGGTGAAGATTCCTATTCCAAGTTTCCCAAGAGAACCCAAGCCCTCTGTGCTATAGGTTTTTGTGCCATAAGAGTGATGCTCTTAAGAGCTAGAAAGTGCGTCACATTAAAACCTAAACCAAAAGCAAATTGGCCTGCACGCGATAGCAGTAAATGGCAATAAATTACGTACTGAACAAGTGAGATTTGAATGACATTTCTTTTTTTTTTTGAGTATATCTTTTTTTTTAATGTTACCTTTTATTTGACAATGCTTCCTGTGTAATATAATATACCAAATATACCAAATACGCATCATTAAGTATCTCTCTTTGAGATGTTTCAGGACAATATCACTTCATTTTCCCTTAATAAAATCCATTTCCTTTCTTCATAACTTTTTTTTTTACATCTTTATTGGAGTACAATTATTTTACAATGGTGTGTTAGTTTCTGCTTTATAATAAAGTGAATCAGTTATACATATACATACATACATTTCTGGGAATAAAATAGTAACAGGAATACAGAGAAATCAAAGGTATTAGTATTTTATTAGGTATTAGACTATTTGTAATTCAAAACAACTGTTTTAAAGGACAGCATCTAGTTTTCATATACTAGAATCTACCGGGGCCATTCTCCATGGATGTGGGAAACATTTCCTTAGGATCCATCTTATTCAAAGGGCTGGTTTGGCAAGTAAATACGTCTAGAAACAGCCTTGGAAAGTCCCATTCCTGCACCTGCCAAAGTGCACACTTTTATCAATCTCAGGTCGAATTTCAGAAGTTGCTTCATTGTTATTCCCATAGCCAACAAAACATTGACAAAAATAATCATGATAATTAGCATTATTGTGAGAAATACTCTGCCCTAAACCAACACTGTCCAAGTATCCTACTGGATAAAAGTACAATAGACCCTTGTTTGTGTGTCCTGATACACCTGTTCAGTCAGGAAGAAAACACTCGTGACCCTAAACCAATGGTTCTTGACAATTCATCCACTTTGGCACATGTGACTGATGGGGCTTCCTTATGGGACACAGTCCCTTGGGCAATATGACATTAACCACATTCCAGAGATGGCGGCCGTAACTCAAGAACATGTAACAGGATGCAGGTCCATGACGGGATGAAAGGGCTAAATATTAGTACATCCCCTGCAGACTTTGTTACATCACCAGTAACAAACTTTGACACCCCTCACAGATGGGGTACAGCCCACCAGCATGTCACAACTCGGGTGGAAACCTTATCTACAATCACAGTGACATATTTCATCAGGCCCTGGGGGTGACCAGAGCAATGGAGCCATAGTCACCCAAGCATTCATTTCGTAAACACATATTCCATTGAATGTTGGGCTCTGAGAAAGCCATTAGGACACAGAAGTTGGATAAACCTAGGAACTCTGTCCTCGAGCAGCTCATAGCCAGTGGGAAAATAAGGGTGCAACTGATACCTGTGGGTGCAGAAGTGATGAAGGATGAAGACGCAGGATACAGGGGTCTTTGGAGACAAGCATCTCGGCTGTGATGTTTGGCACTTGGAAGCAGAATGTGATTGGAAAGTCTGGCCATGCCACACATGATCATTTTCTTAGTTTCATTTTAATTATATATGTACCCTTCAACCCCTAAAGCACAGAGGATCTAATTAAGGTATTTAAAGGATATCTGGGATTTGTTGAATCAAGCATTGTAAGACACGCAGATATGGAAATGACTGCCACGCGGGAAGAAGTTTGTACTCACAGGTCCCTAGAAGCAGGAGTGTCCAGAGAAGCGCCAGGATTAGGCAGGAGGTGGCGGGAGTGGCGGGGGAAGACGGGCGAGAGCCTTGATGGTGAAGGAGCAGACAAAACAGGGCCAGCAGGTTTAGAGCTAGCTAGTTTGAATCATTTCACTGTCGTGCCCTTGGGCCTGGGATGAATAGGGCAGGTGCGTAGAGGCCCAGCCCAGTGTGTGAGAGCCCGGTAAAGAAGGTGTTCTGGATGGGTTGGCTGGCATATGGGAAATGCGTTTGGAGACAAGTCCTTCACTACCTCTAGGAACTGGCCGCCCTGGGAGAGGCAGGGCCTCCAGGTTCAGCAAGGCCCCAGATGTCAAAGCATCAAAAATACAGGAAACAAAAAGACATCATGAATATCAGAGGCAGGTGTCCCTCAGCACCGTGTCACTGTTACTCCCCTGCCCGCCTGAATCATAGGAAACCTGCAAGTTGGAAAACTCACAAAAGCCTTTTACCACCTTGGAGGACACACATGTACACAGTGTCCTAAATATCGGATCCCATCAGACACTGTGAGGTCCTAAATATGAGACCAGAGAATGTATTCTTTCAGCTAAGCTCGGTAAGAACTAAAGGGTAAACTTGGAAAGCTAACGCCCCCAAGCATCAACCCTGAAAATGTTGAGGGTATTTGGGAAGGAGCTTCATTTGCTGGCAGTAGATTCACAAACCTCATTCCCCACTAACTCCCCCTCTTCATTGACATATCAGCACCACCCATCTGCCTTGTCGAAGGCCACATGGGCCCTCCACTCTGCTAGAAACGTTCTGTATACTCTGGCATCTAATCCTCAGAACCCCTCGGGAGGGAGGAATTACGCTTACTTACAGAGGAGGAAAATGAGAGTAAAAGGCTTAAATAACATACCCGAAGTCACACAGCTGGCAGTTAGTGCAGCCAGCTTGTCGCGACTGTCTGACTCCCACTGTCCTCCTGCCCAGCCTCTCACCACCATCCCAGGTGGACGCCTCTGAGCAAGCTGAGGCGATTCCCCTGGGCATCTTCCCGGTCCCTTGTGCTGCTTCGTGGTCTCCGAAATGGAAAAGAAGCATTGAAATCTGTCCCACTGGGGGCTCAGCCAGCTCAGCCCACAGAGCTGCCCTGTTCTGTCTGAGCCATTTTCCTGCAGGATCATTGAGAGAGCTCATCTCCGGCTGACAGTAAAGGAGCATTTACTTGGCGTGTCCCAGGTAATGGACTCTAAATGATTATAATCAGCTCATCTTTGCAGTAATGCTGGAAGATCTAACCTCTGAGAAGTCACCCTTCTTCTGCCCACACTCTACCTACAATCAAGGCTTTTGCTCCTTGACAATTTCAGCCCCACTCCTATTTGAGGAAGGATGTTAATAGTTATTTAAGTCATTTATGTGCGCCAGGAGCTTTACATACCCGTGGGGGAGGAAAAATAATTTCCCCCCTACCCTTCTAGGTTCTCGGCTGAGAGCCTCCTGTAATAAAAGGCAGAGTGACTGGAGAAAACAAACAGAAGTTTACCAATACGTATACCTCCTTTGTACACAGAAGATACCTAGGAAAACTGAATAACTCCCAGAAATGTCCCAAACCATCACCTTAAATGCCATCTGCAGCTAAAGACAAAAGAAGATATTGGGGGTGGGGTGTGGCCAGTTACAAGTGACCAGGAAGACACAGTGAACAAGGGTGAGGATACCATGCAGGTGTAAGACTTGGCTTCTCTGCTGATGAGAGTTTCTAGAGATTTTGTCATCCTTTTCTTCCTGGTCCAGAGGGGAGATGCCGTTACAGGAGGAGATTTCCTTTACAAAGGTAAAAGTCTCCTTGAGAAGGGTAACTTCTACTCGGTTTTCATAGACTGTCCTATGTCCACTGTTTCCTAAAAATAATCTTCTCAAGATAATCCTTACACCAAAGAGGCGTAATATTTTGGGGTGCATGCTCGGCTCTCCTTCCCACACCGTCTCCTTAGTGCCCACCTCAGATCCATGAAGATGGCCCAGATGAGAGTGGCTAAGATGCTTGCCTGGGGTCATGTGGCCCATAAGGGTTACATGGGGGATTCTCACCCAGAAGGATCGGGTTAGAAAAACCCAATCTCTCCGTGCACAATATCCTAGGCTTTGGCAGAAGGCAAACCCAGCTGCCTGGAGCCCCACCACTGGTCCTTCTCAACTTCTTCTTTTTTTTTTTTTTTTTTTT
>NW_006773444.1:692069-692378 GCF_000442215.2 Lipotes vexillifer | reverse complement strand
TACATGGGCCTCCCACCGTTGCGGCCTCTCCCGCCGCGGAGCAACAGGCTCTGGATGCGCAGGCTCAGCGGCCATGGCTCACGGTCGCAGCTGCTCGGCGGCACGTGGGATCCTCCCGGACCAGGGCACGAACCCGTGTCCCCTGCATCGGCAGGCGGGCTCCCAACAGCTGCGCCACCAGGGAAGCCCCTTCTCAACTTCTGCTTCCAGTTGCCCCATGGGTCCCAGACAGGCTGTGGAGAGACCCCAGCCGGCTTTCTCACCCACCCTTCTGGAGCTAGACAACAGCCCTCCGCAGAGGCCCAGAGG
>NW_006773444.1:691514-692042 GCF_000442215.2 Lipotes vexillifer | reverse complement strand
AGGGAGGATTCTCTCAACTTCCAGACGAGGAAGGTACTGGTGTCACCAACGTTTGTGCTGGAAACAGTGACCTGGAAGCCTGGGTGGGGACCAGGGAGAAGGGAGTGGCCGAGGTTGGTGGGGAGGGAGATGAACGAGCCAGTAACGCGATGCCCCCTCAGAATGTTCCTCCTGAAATAGCAGTTTAGTATGGAGGTGAAGAAAACGTGACTTTATGTAAATACAATTTCTGACTTACCCTGCAGAGTGTGGAGTCCCTCTCCTGTGCAGCCTCTCTCCCGACGCTGGCATGTGCCTTCCACCCTTTTATATGCTCCTGCTTAAGTCCCAGAGGAAGCAGATGCTTGTGGGTTTGAGATCGTGATTAGGGGAGGCCAGCGCTGGAGGACAGACAGGAGATGCATTCCCAGACTGGCCACGACCTGGCATCAAGGGCAATGGCTCACTCGGTGTCCAGACGGTCCTCAGAGCGGCAGCGGGGAACACTGCATCTCAGGAGCATCCATCGGGGGGGGGGGGGGGGGAGGA
>NW_006773444.1:676658-691504 GCF_000442215.2 Lipotes vexillifer | reverse complement strand
AGAATTGGCTGCCAGCTCCCGTCCCCAGGGGCTCAAACATTCTTCTGATGGGAGTCAGTATCCCAGTCACCTTCCTCCCCGGAGCTGGGGTTTGGCAGCCGCCTGAGTTTGTAACCGTCACCCTGGGGAGCGACTCCACAGAGATGGTCAGTTCGTGTTTCCTGGTGAGTCCACTGAAGCCAAAAATGGCCCTTTTCCAATTGCCATGGGCTCCTTCCTGTGTCCTGTCCCCAGGCATGTCCACACTCGAACCAGGATCTCCCTCTAGACGGGCAGACGTCTAGAGGGGCAGGAAGCACAGACTCCCAGGGGTGCCTGGAAGATACCATGAAAGGCTTAATCCTGCCTCCCCCTCACTTCCATTCCAGATGTGCACGTTCTCACCCTATAGACGAGCCATCAGTGAACACATCGATGCATTAGTGTTGCATGAAATAAGCCTCATGCATCAGTCTTGTGTGAAAGCACCCCGTTCAGTCAGGGCCCTGTCCGTCAGCTGAACTTATCACAGGCCATTCCACGGTCCCATCAGGCTGGACGCCTCTGGGTGGAGGGTCCAAGGTAAGATCATGGATCGTGGCTATTGCAAACTGTGGCCTTTCTTTTGCTATGAAACAGGTGCCTTGGTGTATTCGTCCTGCAGAGATGCCCTAACAAAGTAAACGGGATGGTTTCAAACAACAGAATTTTACTCACTCACCATTCTGGAGGTGAAAAGTCTGAAACACAGATACCAACAAGGCTGATTCTTTCGGGAGGTTCTGGGGGAGAATCTGCTCCTAGCTTCTCTCCCAGCTCCTAGTGGCTGCCAGCAATCCTGCTGCTGCCAGGCGTGGCTACATATCTCCGCGGTCTCTGCCATTGTCCTCATGTGGCATCTCCCCACACTCCCCGACTGTGTCTGAGCCTCTTCTCTTCTTACAAAGACACTTGTCATATTGGATTAAGGCCCACCCTGCTCTAGAATGACCTTTTAGCTTGATTATGTCTGCAAAGATCCTTTTCCAAATAAGGTCACATTCAGATGCTGGGGTTAGGCCTTCAACGTATGTTTCAGGGGGACACAATTCCAGCTGTGGCGCTGGGCACAGGATGTCCTGTCAAACTGTAGACAGAGATGCTCTGTAGGTCTTGTATCGGGGGTGCTGGTGGAGACACGGGGACGGGGGTCAAACTCATGTTCACTGTAGCGACACATTGATTATCCCTCCCGGGTAGAAGGTGTCCATGTCTTTGACCCTTTATACTTAATACCTCCTGATCAATATTTGAAATATATGTTGACTTGATCAACTGTGTACTAATAATCATTATGAGGCTTATTTCTTCAAATTTTCTCTCTAAACATTTGTTTATCAAAAATGTTTAAATTTCAATTATAGACATTCCAAATGTTAAAGAAGAGCTTGCAATGTCTGTTTTCATAGATAATGGTGAGTATCAGATCATTTGTGTATTTATAGTCCATGGTTACATTTTTTAAAGTGATGAAACAATTTTAATCTAAAATGTCTATGTTCACGTATTGATATCAACAACATCCTAGGCAACTGTTGAAACTTTTATGAAAACCTGCAGACAGATGTCAACTTAACAGTGCATGAGGAAGAGACACAGTTTTTCAAGTTCATCTTGGGGGTAAATAGGTGTGAGACCCCTGTCCTAGGGGGGCCAGGAGATGGCGGGGGAGGGGAGGCAGAGTCTAGCTGCCTTCCCCCCACTCCTCCCGGGTCTCCCGGCGGGAGTGGGGACTCAGAGGGGATGGGGCAATGGGGTGACAGTGCCTGTCTCTCAGGCTGGGGGCAGAGGAGGCTGGGAGGGGCAGACCTCCACCCTTTGATCCCCCAAAGGCTCATGGGCAGAGAAGAGAGTTCCTGAAAGCAGCAGGCAGGCCAACAGGGAACTGCCTCCTCCCAACAGGCACTTGCAACCTACCCCTCCCCATTGCACACCCTCCCACCTTCCCCCCAGGCTCAGCTCATCCTTTATCTTAGTTTCCCCAAGGGTTTCAGTGACCCACACACCCTCAGGAGGAAGCCTACACCCCTTTATTGAAAATACAAGGTCACTGCAGGCAGGCTGCTCATCTCCCATCAGTCACACTGTTGGCTGCCAGCCTCCCCAGCCCCAGCCCCCCGCATCCCCTGTCCCCTAACCCACCCCGCCCCATGCAGCGGGGAACATCCTCCCTGGGCCACATGCTCCCCCCAGGGCCCAGTTCAAGCACCCTCTATTCCCAGAAGTTGTCTGGATCCCTGGAGAACAGGAGTTCAGAGTCAGGACACACAGAGTCTTAAAAGTGCCAGCCCTGGGCTTCCCTGGTGGCACAGTGGTTGAGAGTCCGCCTGCCAATGCAGGGGACACAGGTTCGTGCCCCTGTCCGGGAAGATCCCACATGCCACGGAGCTGCTAAGCCCTTGAGCCATGGCCGTGGAGCCTGTGCGTCCGGAGCCTGTGCTCCGCAATGGGAGAGGCCACAGCAGTGAGAGGTTCCCGTCCCGAAAAAAAAAAAAAAAAAAAAAATGCCAGACCTGAAGGAGCAGGGAAGGTGGAGACTGTCACTCGAGGAGAGGCCAGGCAGAGGGGGCAGGTGCCCAAGAGGCACCTGGCACTCCATGCAGGGAGGGGGGTTAGGCTACGTCTTCTCCTTTAAACCTTAAAAACCCCATTGCTCCAACCAGCATCAGCTTTCACATCTTTCCCGACGTCCGGCAAACTTCCTGAGAGCACATAGAGCTGCAGAACCGCAGAGATGGATACGGTGCAGCCTCTGTCCTAAAGAGCCCGTGCCAAATAAGGGAGATAGATCACCAGACACAGTCTTCCTGTCTGTACCCACTGGTCTTGGGGCAAAGGTGAGTGACGGAGAACCCCGTGGCCACTTCTTCCCCTGACAAAGTGACTTCTGGGCGGAGGTAGCAGGAGCCAGGCAGTGACTCTGCATTTGAACTTCAGAGCAGCCTGGATCCCCATGCCCCCGGCCATCATCAGAACAGGAGCTGTGTCCTGTACATCATTTTGATGTTTGTTGACAGCCGACTGGTGAAACACACCCAGGAAGGTACGTGAATGGGGTGAAGGAGCAGAGAGCGTGGCTGGGGGCTTCTCTGTAAGCAAAACACATAGAATGTCCATCGGTTCCTCGGATGGGGGAAACTGAGACCATCCTTCTTTATTTTATTTTATTTTTTTTTCGGTACGCAGGCCTCTCACTGCTGTGGCCTCTCCTGTTGCGGAGCACGGGCTCCGGACGCGCAGGCTCAGCGGCCACGGCTCACGGGCCCAGCCACTCCGCGGCACGGGGGATCCCCCCGGCCCGGGGCATGAACCTGCATCCCCTGCATCGGCAGGCGGACTCTCAACCACTGCGCCACCAGGGAAGCCCAAGACCATCCTTCTTAAGTGACCCAATATTAAGTTGAATGTGATGAAGCTTTGATTTAAAAAAAGAAACTTGAGAGTAAATACACCAAATCAGTCAAGACCATGGGATTATCTTATGGTTGCTTCCTTACTTTTCTTTCAAATTTAAACATAGTGTTTAACGGAATATTTTTTAAGAGAAATAAAGGAGGCTACATAGGAACAGGACTATTTCTACTATAAAGGAAGCGATGAAGGTGATCACTAGGTAACCCCCGCTCCGGCCCAGCCCCACGCACTGCGGCTCCTGACACCCCCAGCCCCTGCCCTTCCATCACCAGACGGGACCCCTGGAACCCTCCTGGGCGCTCAGCCCCCATCAGCCAGGGGGCACCCCAGAGAGCTTGTCCCCGTGCATGACTCAGAGTCTCTGCCAGGCCAGTCCAGCCCCTGGGGAAAGCTGCCTCTTCAAGAATGATTCTCCAGCACCCCATGAGGTGCTGGCGACTCGCCTCATCCCGCCCAGACCCTCCCAGTCCCCCTGAAGCCTGCAAGCTCTCTCCCTCCCTCCTTCCCACCCGAAGGCAGCATCCCCTTTCCCTTAACCTCTGGAGCTACCTGCACTCAGGCTGGGGGGCTCACCCTGCTCAGTGGAGAGTCACCCACCCAGCCACAGCTCTGTGTCCTTCTAGCCCACTTCCTGCCCTAACCTTGGTGTGCAGGTCACAGCTGTGCCATCCCCAAGGCTAAGGTCCACAAAGGGAGCTGGGAGGAACCCCTGCTTTCTCCCAGCCTGCTGACAGGTCATAAAGGCAACGCCCCACCTGCTCCCTGTTAATAGTTCTCTGATTTATTAATCCCTGTAGGGAAAGAGGGAGGGGCTGGCTTCCCCGGAGCTTGGCCGCGTCCTCCCACAGGCCTGCATCTCCGCCCGCTGAACAACACACACCCTTCTCAGCCCTTGGACCCTGCTGTGACCTCTGTTCCTCCGCCTTGGAAACCCAGTCCCAAAGCTGCCCACCTCTCACTACTTCCTGCCCAGCTCAGAGGACCTGCCTTCACCCCCATCTCTCCCCCGTGTCTCCATCCTCCTGGGTTCCGCTTCTCCCATCGTCTGCTGTCTTGACCTGCATCCTCTCCAGAACCTTGGACTCCCTCAAACACACCCCCAAGCCCCACCCTTCCGGATGTGTGGACAAGGGTGCCACCCCTGCCCTCAGCCGCGTCCACGCCCATGTGAGCACGTCCCCCACACTGGACTCTGGTTGATTCTCAGCCCTCCCTGTGCTGGACCGCAGTCTCTTACTGTCGGGGGGCGGGGAGCGGGGGACAGCCCCCTCTCAGCTCCCATGACAGCATCTACCAGACCTGGTCACAGTTTTCAAACGTGCCCTTCCTCCATCTTCTTCCCTCCCTGCCAAGGACTCCGCTCCAACTTAACAAGACAGTAGAGGCCACTCCTGCAAAGCCCTGGACCCTCTCCCTCTCCCTCCACCCTCCCCTCCTTCTATTTCAAAGACACAGGATGTCCCCCCTGTTCAGTTGGGACCCACAACCCTGCTTCACAGACCCTGGCTCCCTTCCCCTTTTCTTTGCTTTTCACCTTCATCCTTAACCTCCTCCTGCCTACTGTCTGTCCCATTCTCTTTAACAAACAACCCAAACAATCCTCTGGCTCCAATTTCCCCATCTGCCCTGTATGCCCCCTTCCCTTCCCACCAAGCATCCAGAAAGAACTGGATTTGGGACTGTCTTCACTCCCCCCACCCCCACCTTCAGAAGCCCCCTGGGCTCAGGGTCATGGCCTCCTGCAGCTCTGAGACCACTGTCAGAAATCACCTGGGCCACCACACCCAAACCCACCACGGCTCAGAACTTGTCCTTCTCAAACTCCCACACTGGGCTTTAATCGACAGTTTGCCCCTTCTACAACAGAGACAGTCTGCTTTATTCACCATCCTATTTGGGGGCCACTCACAGTGCCTGAAACATCTGTCGAATGAATGCAGGAATCAACAGATGTGTGCCACGGCCTTGTTCTTGAAACCCTTTCCTCCCTCAGTTTCTCTAATATTATTCCCTTCTGGATTTTCTCTGTTGTTTCTCCCCAGGTCCCTTCAGGGGATCCTCCCGTGTCTGCTCAGGGTTCTCTCCACAGCCTCCTTTCCCACCTCTCTGCCGGCAGATGTCGGCACAGTGGCCACGAACAGACCTTTCAGAGCCAGACAGAGCTGGGCTCAGATCTCCGCTCCCAAATGGACTGGCAGGGATGACTCAGCCAGTTACTAAGCAATGCTGAGACTGTCTCTTTCTCAGAGAAATGGAGATAAGGCTGCCCATCACGTAATACGGTGGTAAGACAATGAAGTAATGATAAAAAGTACATGCCAAGCTATTGTGGTGTCTAAATAAATGGTGATGAAGAAGATGACAAAGCAGTGTCCCCAGATGAGCTCGGCCCTCCCAACACTTGGCCACTCCTGTGGTTTGATAGCTCCCAAATATTCATGTTTAGCACAGGCCTCACCTCTGAGCTCCAGACCTGTATCCAAAGTTTATACTACTATACATAAAAGAGATAAACAACAAGGACCTACTGTATAGCACAGGGAACTACATTCAGTATCTTGTAATAACCTATAATGGAAAAGAATCTGAAAAAGAATATATATATATGTATAACTGAATCACTTTGCTGTACGTGTGAATCATTCTAAATCAGCTATGCTTCAATAAAAATTGTTTTCATTAAAAAAATAGAACTCCTCGCTTTCCTCCTCAAAATTTGCTCTTCCTCCTATGTTGCCATTCTGAGTGAATTATGCTATGGTCTACCCAGTTCATTGCCTGAGTGGATAGTAAGAAAACAAAAAACAAAAAACAGAAAGCAGCTTTAGTTCACTTGTTGAAGAATGGTCAAAATAGCTATAAAGGACATTTTAGAGACAGTTGGGGAAATTTCCCTATGAACTAGATGATAAATTATATTGAAGAATTATTGTCAATTTTCTTGTGTATGTTGGTAGCACAGTGGTCATATAGGAGATTGTCCTGGTTCTTAGCAGATGCTGGCTGAGGTGTGTAGGGATGAAATGCATTGATGTCTGCAAAATCTACTTTCAAGTGTTTGGAAAAAACTTGTACACAATATACATACACACTCACACATATATTTACATATATATAGCCTCACATACACATACATGAATGGATAAAGCTAATGTGGCAAATGTTTAAAAATTGTTGAATATATGAGTTCATTATAGTACACTTTCAACTTCTCTGTTTGAAGTTTTTCTAATAAAAAGTTGGAACGAAAAGCAGAAAAGAAATGTTTGAAAGGAGTGGCTGGGTGGTGGTTGCACTATGTCCCCAGTGGACTGGGACTTTTCCTCAGTCTAGATTTTACTAAAGAGCAGATTTGCATGCTTGGCAGCTGAGTCATTACTTCTTACTACTTGCTCTGATCTAAACCCTGGCGTTCTCCTTTCCCATGTACCGCTCCACTGCCCCAGCTACCCCAGCCCACAGAGGACAGCGAGGTTAGGACTCCAGTCCCTGGAGGATTCCACTTTGAATGGCTTGACTCTCCACCCCAGCATTGTGGGTCATTAAAAATTTTTATCGGGGCTTCCCTGGTGGCGCAGTGGTTGCGAGTCCACCTGCCGATGCAGGGGACACGGGTTTGTGCCCTGGTCCGGGAAGATCCCACATGCTGCGGAGCGGCTGGGCCCGTGAGCCATGGCCGCTGAGCCTGCGCGTCCGGAGCCTGTGCTCCGCAACGGGAGGGGCCACAGCAGTGAGAGGCCCGCGTACCCCCCCAAAAAAAAAAAATTTTTATCGAAGTATAGTTGATTTACAGTGTTGTGTTAATTTCTGCTGTACAGCAAAGTGGTTCAGTTATACATACATACATTCTTTTTCATATTCTTTTCCATTATCACAGGAATTGAGTAGAGTTTCCTGTGCTATACAGTAGGACCTTGATGCTCATCCATTTTATATATAATAGTTTGCATCTGCTAGTCCCAAACTCCCAGTCCTTCCCTCCCCCACCCCCCCACCCTTGGCAACCATAAGCCTATTCTCTATGTCTGTGTGTCTGTTTCTGTTTCGTAGATATGTTCATTTGTGTCATATTTTAGATTGCATATATAAGCGATATTATATGGTATTTGTCTTTCTCTTTCTGACTTAGCATGATAATCTCTAGGTCCATCCATGTTGCTGCAAATGGCATTATTTCACTCTTTTTTATGGATGAGTAATATTCCATTGTATATATGTATCACATCTTCTTTATCCATTCATCTGACAGTGGACATTTAGGTTGTTTCCGTGACTTGGCTATTGTAAATCATGCTGCTATGAACATAGAGGTGTTTTATGCATTTTTTTTTATCATTTTAACTTATTTCTCTTTACCCAAATAATGGACAAAAAAGGTAAGAAGAAGATCAGTTTTGAGGACAATGTCCTTGCCATGGTCCTAGAAACTATACTCCGGAATCATCCTTTGAAGCTTGTTACAAACACTCATTGTATTACCTCCCACTGCATCTCTCTAGCTTGTCCATAGAATTTCTCTCTCTTTTTTTCAGTATTGCAATAATACTGCTCATTTCCAGTCTCATAGCATCAATGAGGTGTTCTAGGATTCCCCCCAGCTCCCCCACAGAAGTTCAGTGTTTTCATTAGGAGGTCCTCAGCCCCTGGATCTAGGAGGCGTGAGCTGAACTTGAGCCACTCTGTCAGGGGTCACAGAGTCAAGTGTCTGTAAGAGCCAGGTGGGGTGGAGACAGCAAAGGGCAGAGCGATGGGGTACCCATCTGAGGTCAGCAGCCTGCTCAGAATTCACCATCCAGGAACAAGGGTCCACTGGCCAAATTTTCAAATGTTGCAATAGACACCAGAATTGCAAGGAGCTTTAAGGAGAAATATGCAGATTTAAGGATTTTTGATTCCCAATTTTAATAGGAGATTCCATGCAGGACAAAAAAAAAAAAAAAACCATCAGTGGAACATCTGACGGCGGATCCTGGGAGGCAGGCATCTGGACCCTCCCACACGCCCACGTGGCTTCATGCTGGTGCTAGTACCTGCTGCTGCTTGACGCAGGAACAGAGAGCCAGTTTACTGTGATCGTTGTCATCATTTGGTTTCTGTCTGTCTGTCTGTGTCTGCCATCCATCATAATGCCACAAGCCGCTGGCCTGCTTCAGCCCAGTTCTTCTGTCTGAGCTCTTTTGCTGCTTTAGGGATTCCTGTGACCACTGCCCCACCCCAGCACATATTAAGCCCTTTCCTCCCTGATGCTATTCTTATAAACGCAGGCTTCTCTCATAGCCCCTGTGGGATGTGATGCCATTTTTCTATCTTCTATTGCTGTGCTGTTTAAATCTGAGCTCGCTAGAGTTCCTTAGGGGGCTTTGCCATTTTCTCTACTTGCGAGCCCTGCCCCTGATCTTCTAAGTGATTCTTTTTTTTTTTCTTTTATTGTGCTGAGAACATTTAACATGAGATCTACCCTCCTAACACATCTTTAAGTGCAGTAGTGTTGACCACAGTCACACTGCTGTCCAGCCGGGCTCCAGAACTTCCCACCTTGAATAACTGATACTCAGAACAGCCCTGCCCCATTTTCCCAACCCCCAGCCTCTGGCAATCACCCCTTTGTCCCTGTGCATTTGATTGTTTTAGATTCCTCATATAACTGGGCTCTTGCAGGATTTGTCCTTCTGTGTCTGGCTTATGTGACTCAGCACAAGGTTCTCCAGGTTCATCCTTGTCTTTAAGTGATTCTGACTTGTGCTCAGGAGCCAATAGGAGATGGCATTCCAGGGAAAACCTCGGGACCTGCTCCACGCCCACCCACCCCCCATCTCCTTTTTGTTCCTAAACTCTGTTTTCTTTGTCCTTATTTCTACCTGACTCTGAGCTCCCTCATCCAGCCCTTACGTGTGTGTCTGGCCCCTTGGGATTTAGCATTAACCTGGTCCTGCCGGCCCGTTTTGAACTTGGCTCTCTCTGACGGCTTCTGTCTTGACTCATTGCTTTAGCGCCCAATCACTTTGGAAGGAACGTTATATCCTCTTCCCGCTTCCCAAGAAAGTCAAGCCCTGATTGACTCCCAACTTCCACCTGGCAAGACAAGTCCCGTGTCTTTCTTCCCTGTTTGGCTTGAAAGGAGGAGATGAAGGATTCATATTACATCCCCCTCCTTTACCCTCTTTAAAGGGCACAGTAAGAATAGATACCTCATTGAGAAAAGTCCATAGTTTACATTAGGGTTCACTCTTGGTGTTGTACATTCTATGGGTTTGGACAAATGTATAATGACACATATCCATCATTTTCACAGCCCTAAAAATTCTCTGTATTTCCCCTATTCATCCCTCCTCCCAACACCCAACCTCCGGCAACATCTGATCTTTTTTTACTCTCTCCATAGTTTTGTCTTTTCCAGAATATAGATGGAATCATAGAGCCTTTTCAGATTGGTTTCTTTCACTTATTAATATGCAATTAAAGTTCCTCCAAGTCTTTTCAGGCCTTGGTAGCTTATTTTTTCAGAGCTGAATAATATTTCATTGTCTGGCTACACCAGACACTGTTTATCAATTTACCTACAAGAGGGCATCTTGGTTGCTTCCAAATTTTGGTAATTCTGAATAAAGCTGCTATACACATCCCTATACAGGTTTTTGTGTGGATGTAAGTTTTCACCTCATTTGGGTAAATACCAAGAAGCACAATTGCTGGATCATATGGTAAGAGTATGTTTAACTTTGTAAGAAACTGTCAAACTGTCTTCCAAAGTGGCTGCACCACTTTTTCATCCCCATCAGCAATGAATTCCTGTTGCTCCACAACCTCACCAGCATTTGGTGTTGATGTTGTCAGTGTTCCAGATTTTGGCCATTCTAGTAGGTGCGTACTGGGATCTCATTGTTGTTTTAATTTGACTTTCCCTAACGACATATGATATGGAACATCTTTTCATATACTTTCTTGCCACCTGTATATCTTCTTTGATAACATCTTTTTTGATAAGTTTAAGGTCTTTGGCCAATTTTTAATTGAGTTGTTTATTTCCTTACTGTTGAGTTTTAAGAGTTCTTTGTATATTTTGGATTAACAATCCTTTACCAGATGACAGTGCCATTTGCAAATACTTTTTTCCCAGTGTGTGGGTTGTCTTCTCTTTCTCTTGACCTTATCTTTCACAGGACAGAAATTTTTTACCTTAATGAAGTCTAGTTTATCAATTATTTCTCTTGTGAATTGTGCCTCTGGCATTTTGTCTAAATGTCCTTGCCATACCCAGGTTTTCTCCTATGTTAGCTTCTAGGAGTTTTATGGTTTTGCACTTTACATTTAGGTCTGTGATCCATTTTGAGTTAGTTTTTGTGGAAGGGTGTCTAGATTTTTTTTTTTTTTCTTACATGGGGATGCCCAGTTGTTTCAGCATCATTTGTTGAAAAGACTATCTCTGCTCCATTGTGTAGTGTTTGCTCCTTTTCACAGATCAGTTGACCATATTTCTTTGGTTTTATTTCCAGGCTCTCTACTCTCTTCTACTGATCTATTTGTCTGCTCTCTCACCGACACAGCATTGTTGGATTACTGTAGCTTTATGATAAGTCTTGATGTCAGGGAGTGTGAGTCTTCAACTTTTTTCTTCTTTAACATTGTGTTGGCAGTTCTGGGTCTTTTACTTCTCCACACAAGCCCTACTATATAAGGTACACCATATGGTACACCTCTCCATATCAACTTTAGGATCAGTTTGACCTCATCTCATTGAGAAAAGTCCATAGTTTACATTAGGGTTCACTCTTGGTGTTGTACATTCTATGGGTTTGGACAAATGTATAATATATCCATCATTACATTAGGGTTCACTCTTGGTGTTGTACATTCTATGGGTTTGGACAAATGTATAATGACACATATCCATCATTTTCACAGCCCTAAAAATTCTCTGTATTTCCCCTATTCATCCCTCCTCCCAACACCCAACCTCCGGCAACATCTGATCTTTTTTTACTCTCTCCATAGTTTTGTCTTTTCCAGAATATAGATGGAATCATAGAGCCTTTTCAGATTGGTTTCTTTCACTTATTAATATGCAATTAAAGTTCCTCCAAGTCTTTTCAGGCCTTGGTAGCTTATTTTTTCAGAGCTGAATAATATTTCATTGTCTGGCTACACCAGACACTGTTTATCAATTTACCTACAAGAGGGCATCTTGGTTGCTTCCAAATTTTGGTAATTCTGAATAAAGCTGCTATACACATCCCTATACAGGTTTTTGTGTGGATGTAAGTTTTCACCTCATTTGGGTAAATACCAAGAAGCACAATTGCTGGATCATATGGTAAGAGTATGTTTAACTTTGTAAGAAACTGTCAAACTGTCTTCCAAAGTGGCTGCACCACTTTTTCATCCCCATCAGCAATGAATTCCTGTTGCTCCACAACCTCACCAGCATTTGGTGTTGATGTTGTCAGTGTTCCAGATTTTGGCCATTCTAGTAGGTGCGTACTGGGATCTCATTGTTGTTTTAATTTGACTTTCCCTAACGACATATGATATGGAACATCTTTTCATATACTTTCTTGCCACCTGTATATCTTCTTTGATAACATCTTTTTTGATAAGTTTAAGGTCTTTGGCCAATTTTTAATTGAGTTGTTTATTTCCTTACTGTTGAGTTTTAAGAGTTCTTTGTATATTTTGGATTAACAATCCTTTACCAGATGACAGTGCCATTTGCAAATACTTTTTTCCCAGTGTGTGGGTTGTCTTCTCTTTCTCTTGACCTTATCTTTCACAGGACAGAAATTTTTTACCTTAATGAAGTCTAGTTTATCAATTATTTCTCTTGTGAATTGTGCCTCTGGCATTTTGTCTAAATGTCCTTGCCATACCCAGGTTTTCTCCTATGTTAGCTTCTAGGAGTTTTATGGTTTTGCACTTTACATTTAGGTCTGTGATCCATTTTGAGTTAGTTTTTGTGGAAGGGTGTCTAGATTTTTTTTTTTTTTCTTACATGGGGATGCCCAGTTGTTTCAGCATCATTTGTTGAAAAGACTATCTCTGCTCCATTGTGTAGTGTTTGCTCCTTTTCACAGATCAGTTGACCATATTTCTTTGGTTTTATTTCCAGGCTCTCTACTCTCTTCTACTGATCTATTTGTCTGCTCTCTCACCGACACAGCATTGTTGGATTACTGTAGCTTTATGATAAGTCTTGATGTCAGGGAGTGTGAGTCTTCAACTTTTTTCTTCTTTAACATTGTGTTGGCAGTTCTGGGTCTTTTACTTCTCCACACAAGCCCTACTATATAAGGTACACCATATGGTACACCTCTCCATATCAACTTTAGGATCAGTTTGTTGATATCCACAAAATAACTTTCTGGGATTTTGATTTGGGTTGCATTGTATCTATAGACCAAGTTGGGAAGAACTGACATCTTAACAATATTGAGTCCTTCTATCCTTGAACATGAATATCTCTTCATTTATTTAGTTTTTTGACTTTGTTCATCAGAATTTTATTCTTTTCCTCATATAGAGCTTATAAAAATTTTGTTAGATTTATACCTAAGTATTTCATTTTTAGGGTGCTAATCTAAATGGTATTACATTTCAAATTTCAAATTTCACTTGTTCATTGCTGATATACAGAAAAACAGTTGACTTTTGCATATTAACTTTGTATCCTGCAACCTCACTATAACCACTATTAGTGATTATAAGCACTTATTAGTTCTAGGAGTCTTTTTGTTGTTGTTGATTCTTTCAGATTTTTACATAGACTATCATGTCTTCTGTGAACAAAGTTTTATATCTTTCTTCCCAATCCATATACGTTTTATTTCCTTTTCTTATCTTATTGCATTAGCTAGGGCTTCCAGTACAACACTGAAAAGGAGTGCTGAGAGGGGGAAAACCTTTGTTTTGTACCTCATCTTAATGACAAAACTTCAAGTTTCTCATCATTCAGTATGAAGTTAACTTTAGGTTTTTTGTAGATATTCTTTACCAAGTTGAGGAGGTTCCTCTTTATTCCCAGTTTACTGAGAGTTTTTCAGCCGAATGGTAAAGTCTGATTTTTAACATGTACCTATAAATATCAATTATACATGACATATCAGGATTTGTGCTGATAATGGGAACAGACCCAGGCTTCTTTCCCACGCACTGGTTAAGTCATTGTGAAATTTCCTTCATACATACTCACACACATGTGCTGCACGTGCTCCACTCAGAGGGACTGCCTACTTCCATTCTGGTTCCAATGGATTCACACCAGGTAGTTTCATTTTCATGGTTCTTTTTAATGATGTCCAAGAATTTCTTGTCCAACAGTAAAGTTATGGTTTTTCTTTTGGGATCTTGCTTTTGTGACATCACCATTTTTAATTTTGCAAGTTTTCCTTTCCATAAATGTGTACTCGGGGATCTCTTGACAGATCTTGCACCCCTCTCATTTATTCCTAACCCTGGCCCATGAGTACACATTGAATTGTTAGTTTCCTGACACATTATTAATATGATGATTACCACTATAGTTTCCCAATAAATAGCTCCAGTTACTTTTGCCTGGGGACAACTTCTTGCTATAATAGAGACAATTTAACATAAGTATGGGGCTCCGATAAACATCACAGGCTTGACTACAGTTGGACGGACTAGGGCAGGTTGGGACTGCCATCCTCTTCCCTCCCAAAACATTGATTTATTCGTTTCATTCTAATACTTTTGGTTGCTCTATGTGCCAGGAATACTGGGGATACAGCAACAAAAGATGGATAGAAAATAAAACATCTCTACCTTTAAAGAGTTTATAAAAACAAGGTGAGGGACTTCCCTGGTGGTGCAGTGGTTGAGAGTCCGCCTGCCGGTGTAGGGGACACGGGTTCGTGCCCCGGTCCGGGAGGATCCCACATGCCGCGGAGCGGCTGGGCCCGTGAGCCACGGCTGCTGAGCCTGTGTGTCCGGAGCATGTGCTCCGCAACGGGAGAGGCCACAACAGTGAGAGGCCCCACAACAGTGAGAGGCCCCGCGTACAAAAAAAAAAAAAAAAAAAAAAGGATGATGAAAAACAAGGTGAAAAAGGTACAGAAATAAAATACCGGATATGTTAACTGGTGATAAGTGCTGTGGTTGAATATAAATGAGGAAATGGGGACAGGGCTGGGGACTTACAGAGAAGGTGACATTTGAGTAAAGACCCAGAGGTAGTAAGGGAGTGAGTTTGTCATCATTTATGGGGGATAATCAGAACATGAGGGAAGAGCAAGGGTAGAAGTAAGTGATGGAGCTTGCCTGGCACACCCCATGCATAGCAGTGGGGAGAGATATGGTCAGAGAGGTCAAGGGGATGAGATGGGGAGGGACTCACAGGCCACCATAAAGACTTTGGCATCAACTCAATATGAAGGGGTGCCATCAGAGTTCTAATGGAGAGG
>NW_006773444.1:667203-676648 GCF_000442215.2 Lipotes vexillifer | reverse complement strand
AGACAGGCTGTAACTCCCATTGCAGCAGGACCACTCTGGGGCCATGTAGAGAGTGGATGAAAGGCAAGCAGGCGTGGAAGTAGGTGAGCACTCGTTCTCCCTAACCCACTGGCCCCTCCTCCATGTTTTCTGCTACACACAACTTGGAAATGGAGCCCAGGCTGGGGTCCCACCACCAGGTGGTGTCTCCTGTCAAACACAGGTCACAGGACTTCAAAGTCAAGTCCCTTTTCTTCCTCTAAGTTTCCACCTCCAGATGCTAGGCAGACCTGTCCCAAAACAAAACTGTGGGTAGGGTCTATAGAACACCAAAGAGAAATCCTCCTGGATAGACAGAGGGAAGGGGCTCACAGTGCAGCGTCTACCATATGGCAGCTTAGGCAAGTTCTAGGCACTTGACATATGTGATTTGATTAAACATCACAACAACCTGTAAGATTCAGAATTGCTGGGGGTTCAAGGTGGACTTTGGTGGGCAATTTCCACCCTTTACCTCTTTCTCCCTCCCGGAGTCTCACTGATCTGAAAAAAAGTGTGGCAAATAATTAACTTGATTATGACAAGTAGGTAGCTCCCTGGAGAGGTAGATTAGAGGGAAGAGTGGACTTCACAATTCAGTCTCCAGCCGAGGCCTCAGGAGCTCACAAACCCAAGATTACACATTTGGTCCCAGGCTAAATGAAGCCCTACCTCAGGGAGCTAACTGTAAGATAAAGGTGGAGCATGCATAAGCTGAAACTTGAAGCCATTAAAAGTGTGCTCTGAAGGCTGTCAGGCTCTCACAATTCTCCCCCTACTGAGGAAGAATGAGTAAAGGTTAAGGAGGAAGAGCTAGACCTTCCTCTTGCTGGATTACCTGGGGCAGGTGGGAGTGACAGAGGCAGATGAGTGACGTTGGGTTGGAGGGACATACTTGCATTGCCTTAAATGCCTATCCGGTCTCGGAGACCCCATCCCTTGTCTTTGAGGTGCTCAAACTTTCATGTGAACGTGTGAGGAAGAAGAGGGGTTCTGTCATTCCCACTGTCCCCCACAGGGAGCATTAACTAAAGGTCAGGACAAGATGTGCCTCAGCTGTTGACTGATCCCAGAGGTTGTGAGGGCCAATGACAGGCAGACACATTCTTCCAGCAACAGAGAGATTTGACCAGAGACCTAGGGTCCAAGGTCTGAACTCCCAGACAGGGGAGAATAATTCAGAACCATGATGACTTACGCACCTTGAATGAGCTCTGGGAGATGGAACATCAGGCCACCCACAGGGGTGCTGAGGTCACTATTAGGATCTAAACGGTCTCCAAAATTCATCTGTTGAAATGCTAACCCTCAGTAACTCAGAGTGTGACTGTATTTGGAAGTAGAGTCTTTAAAGAGGTAGTTAAATTAAAATGAGTTAATTAGGGTGGGTCCTAACTGAATAGGACAGGTGTCCTTATAAGAAAAGGACACTAGGACACAGACAGGCACAGAGGAAAGACCATGTGAGGACATGGGGAGAGGACAGCCATTCCAGCCAAGGAGGGAGGGCTCAGGAGGAACGAGCCCTGCAGACACCTTAATCTCAGACTTTCAGTCTCCAGAACTGTGAGAGAATAAATGATGCTTAAGCCACCCCATCTGAGATATTTTTTTATGGCAGCCCTAGCAGACTAGTACAGCTGCCTTGACAATGATACTGGCTCTTTTGGGTATCTAAGCAGCATTATGGCTCTAATGCCCCCAAAGAGATGGAGTCTTGCATCAAGGTGACTCAGAAATAGAGTTGTGTTTGTGAACAGGATTGCGAACACCCTCGCTGCAGTTCTGGTCCTGTGACCTCCACATCTGTTGCCTCCTTCCATCAGCTTCTTCCCCCTCTGCCAGGCCACACCTGTCTCCTCCATCATCAGGACTCTAGTTGGGTTCCCCTCCACCCCCTCATCATTGCACATCAAACACGCCATGGCATGTCTTCTCTGCAACATGCTGACCCAGCAACACGGTGTAAAGCCTGTCCTTATTCCAAGATTTTGGCAGAATCTCTTTCTCTGGGGCGTGTTCCTTCACTCTTCCCTGGCACTCACGTTTGGATCCTCTTCCATCTGTTAGAACCTGCACTCCCACATTTTCTATTTGTGTTCACAAAGTCAGAATGACACACGAGCAGAAGCTGTGCCACTCCTGTATTCTGTACCCACAGCAGACATTACTAGGTGATCGGTCACTCCTGGCCATTCAGTTCATTCAGGCATGAAAACTGTTCTCCATGCGTCTTTAGGTGGCGACGCCGATGGATAGAGCAGTGAAGAAGAGAGAAGATGATCAGCCTGTGAGAAGACAGTTGCTGCTCATGGGTTTCATCTTCTCCTTTAGCATGAACGCAGACTGCAGACACGTACACGCACACACACGCAGATGAGCCTTGCCTCCAGCGGGAAGACAGGCATATTTACTGCTTGCTGGTCCCTGAACTTGTTGACTGACCTTACACACGTCTCCCTTACGTCTGGATTGCCAAGTGAAATTCTACCCACCGATCGCTCCCTTTGGAAATTCCCTAATTGCCACAGTAAAAACCTCCCTTCCCTCCCCAGCTCTGCTGGCCCTCAGCCTTGAGATTTCCTAATGGAAACCGCTCACTTCTCCTGGACTCCCAGGGGGTAATTAGGAGTCTGGGACTGCAGCTCCCTTGCTCTCCAAAGTATGAAGGCAAATCCATTGCCAAAACTGCTGTCGATGTCAACGCATCCCTTCCTTGAAGAGAGCATACAAAGGGGTTGTTTCATGTTGACTGTCCCTGTATATTTATTGACTGAAACATTTGCACTGTTGATTTTCACATTTGTAATTTTAGACCACAGATGCCGAGCATGTTTAATCATAGAGCAAAGCTCACATTTAATGAGAAAAATGTCAAGTATATTGTTATCCACCAAAAAAGCTGTGAAAAATATCTCTGCCATCTGCAATGTGCCTTCTGCTGCTGCATCTAAGAATTTTACTAGTAACAATGTGAAATTAACAGTAGGGCAAACATTTAAAAATGGAAACTTGCTGAACTTCCTCCTACGGAACCAGAAAGTATAGACCATCCCTCAAAGTCATGTCCGTATCCCTTGCCCAGATTCCTGCAATAACCTGTGACTGAATCTCTTGGCATCCTGTTCCTCCAAATGCATCTTCAACATTGCTACCAGAATGATTTTCTAAATTCTAGACCTGGCTGTCTACTCAAACACTTTATGTGGTATTTCCTTACCCCAGCATTGCCAGCTCTGTGACCCAGCTCCTGGCTGTCCTTCCAGCCTCCATAACCACACCCTCATGTTAACCAGGCCAAGTCACTGATCACTGACTGACCTCACCATACCACGTTGTCTCTGATGGGACACGTTTGACCTCAAATGTCACCTCCTCTGTGACTCCTGCAGCAGAATCAATTGGTTTTCTCTTTGTGTGCAGGGAGCAACATATGTCCACCTCTATAGGAGGACTTGTCACGTGAAATCCTAACCCTAAGATCAGCGTCTTCCCAGTTCAACTCTGAGCTCCTCTGTTGCAGGGACAGTCTTTCCTCCACGGTCACTGTCCAGCCCAGCCCAGCCCAGCCCCTGCCACCATGATGCAGCTTCTATGTTTTGAATTGACTTGGAAGATAACAAAGTCACTGTAAAAGGGGCAGGAGAAGTGGATGAGGTTTCTTACCCAGGAACTTGCTCTTTTGACTCTGGCAATACAAAACCTTGCCATTATGCCGCCCGTGTTTATTTCTAGGGTTTCTCTCTGTATTTTAGCTCTTTCTCGTACTGAAAGAAATGACAGCCCTGTCAGTCAGAGAGCAACTGATTGTGATAAAAATTCTCCTTTTAGACAGTGAGTTCACTTGTTCTTAGGTCATTCTTCACCACAAACTGCAGGCTCATTATACGAGGGGACTGTGGTATCTCTGTGAAGCCACACGCTTAGAAGTTTATAATTTGCCTCGACAGATGACTCAGGTCTGGAGATTTCACTGCTTATTTGAGCATGGCTTGGGTGGGGACGTGAGGGTAAACATGGCCTCATCTTGCGCACTGGCACGGATCTGTAGATTCCAGGGAGCAATACCTGTTCTCGGGAAAGATGCCTGCTTCTTGTTTGGCTGCTGGCGAGAAGGAGCAGTTCTCTCCTCTGGGACAGACACCTGCCCGCTCAGCAGGTATCAGCCAGCTCTGTTCCTGACACCCCACCCTCCCTCCCTCCGAGTCCTACCAAGACTTCAGTTGCAAGAGATAAACTCACCTTAGGTGATTTTCAGCAAGAAAAATGGAACTTTGGTAGGATATTGGGTTATCTCAGGAAACCCAGAGAAAGGACGCATTGGCAGGCTTCACGTGGAAGTGGAACCAGGAAACGAACTCCAGGCAGGCTTTCCCTCTCCACCCTCACCCCAGGTCCCACTCTGGCCAAACAGGACCAGCTCTGAGGTCATAGGTTCACAGACCTCCGTTCAAAGACCGACCAGGTCCTCCCCGTCTTCTGATCTCCCAGCATGAACCTAGTTTCTGCCAGGAATCACCTTTGGCCCAGGAGATAGATGCATGTGATATACAGAGAGCCTGTCCATGCAGGGGAAAGGGTGTGGACAGCATGGACACCCAAGACGATGGTGGCAATCCACCCCCCTCCTATCTTTGCCTTGTACCAAACCTTCTGGAGCAAATATTGGGCAGGTTGACAGGGGAGAACATCTATTCCCACCTGCTCTCCATATCAATCATGTGGTCTGGCTTGGGGTGAACTGTATCCCCTCAAAAGATGTTGGAGTCCCAACTCCCAGTATCTCATTTGGAAATGAGGTCTTTCCAGATGAGGTCAAGTTAAGATAAGGTCTTCCAGTTGGGACTTAATATGACTGACGTCCTTATAAAAAGAGGGAATGTGCAAACCAAGCATGATTTATGCTTGGTTATGCTGTCAGACATGTTCCACTAAAATTCTGAAACGGAAAAAAGCCCTGGAAACAATTCCAGAATAAGCTATATATTATGAATGTCATTAATAATGGTGAGAATGCAAAACTAATTGAGTTGAGGAGACATGGTTCTTTCCTTTTATGGTCAACGTGCAAAACTTTGTGGTGCCTCACCAGATAAACATTAAGCCCATTATTACACACACACACACACACACACACACACACACACACACACACACACACACACACACACACACACACACACACACACACACACACACACACACACACACAAGAGGAAATGTGGGCACAGAGTGACATGCACTTGCAGAAACCACGTGAGCGTGAAGGCAGATGTCAGCAGAGGGATGCCAGAGATCACCAGCAAACAGCCAGCAGCTAAGGGACAGGCTATGAGACAGGTCCTCATCACAGAAGGAAGGAAGCAACTCTGCCAGCACCTTGATCCCAGACTTCTGGCCTCCAGAACTGAGACAGCACATTTCTGTCGCCTAAGCCACTCAGTCTGTGGAGATTTGCTACAGCAGCCCTAGCAAACCAACACATGGCCCTTCACAAAAAAAGAGCCAGGCGAGCTGGGCAGGGTTAAGGTGATCTTTCTGATGCCCTCAACTTGGAAGGGGTGAGAATGACTTGGGCACTACCACTGAGGCCATAACTTGTCCTCAACACGGATGGTCCCTGAATTGGAGATTTTCCCTCCTGGCAGGTCAAGAGGGTTGAGTTTAAGTGTTCAATTACCATATATATATTATATATAATATATATGTAATATAATATATATATATACACATAAAAGTATAGACTGAATGATTCCCCTTAAAATTCATACATAGAAATTCTAACTCTAAGGTGATGGTATTTGGAGATGGGGCCTTTGACAGTTGATTAGGTCATGAGGACGAAGCCCTCGTGATGGAGTTAATGCCATTATAAAAGAGACCCCAGAGAGCTAGACACAGTGAGAAGACAGCCATCTATGAACCAGGAAGCAGATTCTCACCAGACACTGAATCTGCAAGAGTCATGGTCTTGGACTTCCATCCTCCAGAACTGTGATAAATAAGTGGTGTATTTATATATAATATATGTATGTATATTTACCAGAGAAGTCACATAGAAATAGAGAACTTCAAAATCAAAGAAAGCTTTTTGTTTTGAGGAAATACTTTTCTTTTGACCATTTGTATTATTCCTTTTACCCACTGTTCTCTTAGGCTCAGTAGTGGATTTTTATTTGAGACATTTTTCTTTTTGGCAAAATTATTGGTTGGAACCGTTTGTGGAATTCTCTCTTTTTCTGGAAATCAACTAAAAACCCAGGTTGAGAACTGCTCATCTATTAAGCATAATTCAGGCTGAAAGAGGAAAGGACTGGGTCTGTCCACCATGCCTGGAACCGTGCTGTCCAAGGTGGCAGCCAACGGCCACGTGTGGCTATTTCAGTTACAATTAAAATTGAATGGACTTCCTCAGTCACACCGGTCAGGTGCTCATCAGCCACATGTGGCTGCCTCATCACAGAGCTTAGCTGTAGAATGTTTTTGTCCTTGAGGACAGCTCTGTCATGCAGTACTTACCGCTCAGGAGAAGCAAATGCTGGAGTACAAAGACATGACCCTCCAATTCCAGCTCTGCAATTTCCTGATCATTTGCCTCACCTGAGGCAAAATGTTCTCTGTTTTTGAGCTTTTTATTCCCTTCCTACTAAAAGAGAAAGAAAAACAGCTTTTTCCCCTAATGGACTTGACTTGGGATTGAAAGGAAATGGATGAAATCGGTTTAGTGCAACAGATATGAACCAGGCGTTGTAAACCTGTAGACCAAGACATAACACATCCTCCTAGCCTCATGGGGCTTGCAGCCACATAGAGACAGACAAGGTTTTAAAAGAATTCTAATACAGGCAATAACAAATATGTGTGAGATATCAAGATAGGATGAAATAATGACACAAAGATGGAAGGATTCCTTGGAGGGCTGTGCAGGCATTTGTAGAAGACTCCATGTAGGAAGTGTTTCTAAAAGAGACAGTGTTGAGGATTAATAGAAATTTGACAGGCAGATAAGGTGCCCCCTAGTTTTCTGGTGTGGAATGTATACAGTAAAATCTAGGTCTCTCCTTTCCTACACTATTCCTTTCCTGTGTTTATGGATCTAATTAAGGAAGCATTCAAACTTTGTTTTCCAGAACACACTATTCAAACAACATCTTAAGTGAAAATGTGATATATAAAAAAAATGTAAAAAAAAATGCTGGGGATTCTACTTCTGGCCAACACGGGGTAACAGATGTCATATTTATCCTCCTGACTGGAAAAAAAATAACAAAATTTAAGAAATAACAGTTTTCAAGTTACCTGACAACACTTAACAAAAGACAGTGATCACCAAGAAACAGGAAACAGACTAGATGAGACCTGAAATTGTAGCAGCACACAGGGAGTGACCCAGGTGCCAGAAGACTCCATAAGTGGAGGAGACAGAGCCGAGAGGCCAGTTTGTTAGACAGTCAGAGTTCACAGGACAGAGTGCAGGAGGGAGAGAGAGAGAGATCTGCAAAGGTTCCCCTAGGAGTATTCACAAGTACTGATCTCTGAATTAATGTGAAGACATTACCTGAGGCCAGGGTTAAGAACCCGGTAATGATCATGGGGAACACTACTGGAACTCACACACCAGCCAGATGGGAAACTTCAAATATCATGGGGGTAGAGTACTCAGAAGGATGTGCCAGGGTCCAGCCCATGGTGGGCTCTGCTCTGGTCCATGCCCTGGCTGGGAGAGGCCAGCCTGGGGTCACATGCACAGGCTCTGGTGGTCACAGCATGCTGTCCTTCCTTGGTCCTGCCTAAAAAAAAAAAATTTAAATAATTTTAGTTTTCAAGCAGCTCACCTTTTTCCTAGAAGAAAGTTGCAGAATATTTATGAGAATACAAAAATATCCAGTCCTCAACAAGGTAAAATTCACAATGTCTGCACTGTTAACAAGATTCCCAGGCATTCAGAGATGTCAGAAAATACCTAATAAGGAGGAGACACCACCAGTGAGAACGGACCCAGAAAGGACACACATGTAAGAATTATCAGACCAAGATATTAAAAGCTATTGTAATTGTGTTCTGTATGTTCAAAAACTTAGAGCAAAATATGACAGGTATTTCCAAAGACACAAACTGAATTACTGGAGATGGAAACTGTAACATCTGAGACTGATGATGCACTGCATGGAATTAATGGCATACTAGGCATTGTAGAAGAAAAGATGAGTGAACTTAAAGATGCAGAAATAGAAATTTTCCAAAATAAAACACATAGAGAAAAAAGAATAATAATAAAGAGATGAAAGGAGGCTCCGTGCACTGTGACACAAGTCCAAGCAGCCTAATAGAGATGTCCTTGGATTCCTCAAACGAGAGAGGAGAACGTAGCTGAAAGTTTTCCTAATTCGTTGTCTATATAAAGCCATAGATCTAAGAAGCTCAATGAACTTCAAGTACCAAAAAACGTGAAAAATAATTAAGCCAAGGTACATTATACTCAAAATACTCAAAACCAATGATATAGAAAAAAATCTTAAAAGCAGTCCGTGGGGGAGAAAAACTATTGCATAAAGAGCAACAAAGTTAAGGAAGATAGCAGAATTCTTGTTAGAAAAGAGTAAGCGACTAGAGTGGAGTAACATTTTTAAAGTATATATTAAAAAAAAAAAACCTGTCAATCTAGATTTCTATACCTAACAAAGATAACTACTGAGAAGCAAACAAAATAAATAACTTTTCAGTTATAAAGACCTGCAAAAGAAAAATGATACCAGATAGAAATCTATATCTACACATAATAATGAACCTCACCAGAAATCATAAATATGCGTGTAAATTAAAAATGAATTTTGGGCTTCCCTGGTGGCGCAGTGGTTGAGAGTCCACCTGCCAGTGCAGGGGACATGGATTCGACCCCTGGTCCGGGAAGATCCCACATGCCGCGGAGCAACTAAACCCATGTGCCACAACTACCGAGTCTGTGCTCTAGAGCCCGTGAGACACAACTACTGTGCCCGCACGCCACAACTACTGAAGCCCTCGTGCCTACAGCTTGTGCTCCACAACAAGAGAAGCCACAGCAATGAGAAGGCCACGCACCGCAACAAAGAGTAGCCCTCACTCACCGCAACTAGAGAAAGCCCGCACACAGCAACAAAGACCCAACGCAGCCAAAAATAAATTAATTAATTAATTTAAAAAAATTATTCCACAACAAGAGAAGCCACAGCAATGAGAAGGCCACGCACCGCAACAAAGAGTAGCCCTCACTCACCGCAACTAGAGAAAGCCCGCACACAGCAACAAAGACCCAACGCAGCCAAAAATAAATTAATTAATTAATTTAAAAAAATTATTGAGGGGCTTCCCTGGTGGCGCAGTGGTTGAGAGTCCGCCTGCCGATGCAGGGAACACGGGTTCGTGCCCTGGTCTGGGAAGATCCCAC
>NW_006773444.1:625520-660151 GCF_000442215.2 Lipotes vexillifer | reverse complement strand
TCCTGGGTCGGTGCCCCCGAGTGGTAGGGCCCACAACCGTGAGAGGCCCTCTTATACAAAAAAAAAAAAAAAAAAAGGCAGTACCCCTGCTTGCCGCTCTGGGAAGCAACCCGATCATGGGGGTCTGCAGAGGACTTGACACTATTCCTCTTTCACGTTACGGTCTCCTGCAAGTGTATGGGATCGGCAGAGCACAGGTCTGCCTGAACATGCGGGTCTACACCCCAGCTGTAGGATGGGGAAGTGAGTCCTGGCTTCTGTCCTGGGGGTGGGACTCATAACATGGAAAGTTACCCCCAAACGGGACAGGTGTTCCGGGGGTTGTCCACCACCCCAAAGAGGAAAAGTGGAACCAGGTTGGGGAATTCAACAGCCTCCCCTGCTCAGGCACAGCCTCTACCCCGGGGAAAAGGTAAGACGCAGGAGAGTGGGGGCAGGGAAGGAGAGCCACCGGTCCTGTAGGGCTGCAGAGGGGCACTCGGGTCCTCAAAAGGAAATGGCCACGCAGCGATAGTGCCTGGCACTTGGTGCCCACGTGGCAGAGGGACGTGGGCAAGTCACTCACTGCAGGTCAAGAGAGCATCCAGGGCCGCCTCCGCGCAGCAGCAGGGCTGCAGGGCCTGGGCTCTGCTCTGAGACCCCTCGGTGACACACACTCCCCGTCTTCCAGCAAGGGATGCCTGCCTGGGCCTTTGGGCGTGTCCAGCCCCATCCCGACAACCTCACGTGGACCCTCTCCCCTTGAGTAGCCCAGGAGCAAACAGAGAACAGGGGCCTCGGCATCCCGAGGGGTGGGCGTGTGGTGGGAAAAGAAGCTGTCCCAGAACTAGGGGGGATCTCACATGTGACGAAGCCCACCCCCACTGCATCCTAAGGAGATAAACTATTTTTGCAAATAGGTTATCGTTTGGAAGCCAGGCTCTGCTGATACAAGGAAAACACAAGAGCTCAGGAGAGAGCACAGTCACCAGCAAGCAAGACAGTATCAATAGAATATTTATATATCCTCCAAGGTTCCTCCCACAGGACACTTGTTGATTACAGAGGGAAAATGATAACTTTACAGTGGGAAACATGGTTGAGGTCATCGTAATCAAGTGGTCCCACATCACGGTACTCCTGACAGGATGCTCTGAGAAGAATAAACATCTCTGGGGTATTCTTGCCAAAAATGCACAACCTAACCCTAGTTGGGAGGAGACATCAGACAAACCCTAAATGAAGGACATTCTAGGAAATAACTGACCAGCACTCTGCAAAAGGATCAAGGTCGCGAGAGACAAAGCAAGACCCAGGCACTGACAAAACACAGCAAATAACTGTAACGTGTGACCGTGGGGTGTTTCCTGGACCAGAAAAAAGATATTAGTGGGAGGGGTTTTGAAATGTAAATAAGGCTGTAGATTATTAGTCGTGTTGCATCAGTGTTAATTTCATGATTTTGATAAGTGGTCTGTGGTTATATAAGGTTTAGGGAAGCTCAGTGAAAAGCGTATGGGAATTCTTGGTATGATTTTTGGCAACTTTATTGTAAGTCTGGGTTTATTTCAAAATGCGAAGTTGAAATTAATGAATTTGTACGTATTAGTATAGAGAAGGAGGAGGGGAAGGAGAAGTAAGAAAGAAGTTTGCAAATGTCTTTACAGAGCAGCAACCAGGTCTGGATGACTCTGTTCATGGTTCCTGATGGTGGGTGGAGAAGACCGCCCTCCGCCTACGACAACTTACCCACTGAGCAGAGGACGGGACTGAGAAACGGGTACATCAGAAGTACTTAGTCTGGGGCTTCCCTGGTGGCGCAGTGGTTGAGAGTCTGCCTGCCGATGCAGGGGACACGGGTTCGTGCCCCGGTCCGGGAAGATCCCACATGCCGCGGAGCGGCTGGGCCCATGAGCCGTGGCCGCTGAGCCTGCGCGTCCGGAGCCTGTGCTCCGCAATGGGAGAGGCCACGGCATTGAGAGGCCCGCGTACCGCAAAAAAACAAAAAAAGAAAGGTGACCTAGAATGGTCCCAAGCTCCATGGGGCTCACCCAGCACCTCGGCGTCAGGGGGGCTTTCCCAGGCTGCTTTGTGAGGGGGAGCAAAAAAAAAAAAAAAAAGAAGTACTTAGTCTAGTACAGGACTATAAGTTCTCTGGTTAAGTCAGCACCAAGTCTTCCTTATTTCTCTCTAGACTGAACCTCCAGGGTGACACGGCGGGTATGACAGTCACCCAAATAGGCATGTTTGAACCCCCAAACACTGGTGCTATTGGCAGGCCTGAGCAAATGCACTAGTTGGGGAGTTTGTCCAGGGAAGACTATACATTCCTGCCTGGAGGAAAGCCTGCCTGTGGGCACCACAACCACAACAGCAGCAGGTATGTGGGCAGGTGAGCTCGTGGCACTTCTCCCAGCTGCCTGTGGCTTATTTGGTGCACACAGTGTCCGAGTTCCCAAGTGAGAGAGGGAAATGCTGAAAGTATCAATAACTTGGCAGGGGCATGGGGTCATGTAAAAGGTCACTGCTGATGGACATTTGAAATTGAGGAAAGGATTTCAGCTTCATGCTAAGATGGAATAGCAGGGGCCAGATTTGCCCTTCCACCTGAAACAAGTAAGAAAATGGCCAAGACACATGAAACAGTGGTTTTCCAACACTGGACATCAGGCAGCATAAGACAGGAATCCCAAAGTGGGGAAGGAAGGAGGTGAGCTCCATGGTGGCTGCAGGACCCTCCTTGGAGAGCTTCCAGGGGTCAGCACAGGGAGGGAATCCCCAGGCCAAGCCCAACAGTCCCCCTGAGAGGAGGGGCAGGGACACCATGGCGGTTACAGTGCACAGAATGCAGAACCAGAGAGGAGACTCTGCAGAGAGGGAGGGCAGCTCTGAAAATCAGTTCCTATACACCAATCAGAACACATGGATAGAAACTGAACCAAAGCTGGAACCACCCAAAGCTGCAGAGGAAACAACACCTCCCGTTGACACAGAAGCAAGGATAGTTCCTGCTCCCACAAGTCAGAGAGGGACACTTCTTGGGTAGAGTACCCAGAAGATGTCTCAAAAACAAAGCAGCCTGAGCTCTAGATAAAAGGTTGCTTTGGACCTAACCAAGCTTTCAAGCAAGTCTCAAAAGTATCAAACTGGTTCCAAGTAATTTAATGGCATCACAGAACACAGACCTGAAAACATTTACAGGAATAAAAAAAATATGGAGAATACAAAACCAATATGTAATTCACAGTATCTACATCCAATCAAAAATTATTACTCACACAAAGAATCCTAAAGATACATCCCAAGATGATGATAAAAATCAATTAGTAGAAACAGACCTGTAATGATACAGACAATGTAATTAGTATACAAAACCATTAAAAGAGTTAACAGTTACTAAAACTCATTCTATGTGTTCAACAAAGTAGAACAAGGTTGAGCATGTTAAGGAGAGACATAGAAGATATTTTAAAGAATCAAATCAAATTCTGGAGATGAGAAAACTCTGGAGAGGATTAGACACTGCAGAAGAGAAGGCTCGTGAATCTGAAAACAGTAAGAGGACCTATCCAAAATGAAACACAGAGATGCAGAAAGCAGCGAAATAGCACCCATGAGCTGTAGGACAACTCCACAAGTCTAATGTGTGCATAACTGAAGTCAGTGAAAGGGTGGAGAGGGGGCCGAGGGGAGAAAAAGTATTTGAAGAACAAAGGGCTGAACATTTTTCCAAATCTGGTGGAAACTATTGATATAAAACCATAGACCCAAGAGCCTCGAAGAACCCCAAACAAGAAATATGAAGAAAATTATGCTAAGGCATATGTACAAATTAATAAACAGAAACATTAATTGAAATGGAGTTGGGGGGTGAGAAGGGAAAGCTCTCATGCCCCATGATGACAGCAGAGCCCAGCAGGAAGAAGAGAGACTCCTCTTATTGCCTGGCAAGAGCATGGCCAACAAGAGACGGTCACAACCCAGCCAATGAGAAGCCTCTCTACTTGGAACTCTCACTTCCTCCAGGGAACTCTATTGACAACAGCCCTCCCACCTCCCTCTTCCCCTCTTTAAAAGAGCTCTCCTCTCCTTGCTATGGGGGGACTTGAATGTGTCTCACAACGGTTGTAGATTCCAAATTGCAATTCTTTGTTGATCCCCCCAAAAAACATTTTTCTGGAGCAGTAACTGGCAGTCTATCAGTTGTAGATTGACATTTTGTGGCTCCTACAGGGATCCACAGAAGACTGCTGACTGTTCCGAGGGAGGGAACAGGTGCATTACCCATATTGAGCCCATTGGTGCTCCCTGCTTTTCTCACCAACCCGGGGGTTTAAAGGTAAGTGTTTCTCCTGAATCTGAGCTTCTGTCCTGTTTGCATTTTGAAGCTCTCCAGGTTTTATTTGGAATCTATTTTTAAAGGTTTTTCCTTTCTAGATCAAGGCCTTGTTCCGTATAAGGGTACTCGTTGGCACTTGGCCCTGACTCCTCTGAAAACAGGCTGTTCCAAGTGGAACTGGCTAGCCTCACCCCATTCCTTTGAGAAGAGGGTCTGATTCATTGGAACTGCACAGATAAGCCTTTGGCCTGACTCCTTCAGGACTGGGCTACCTCGTTAGAGCTGAGCTGAGCATCCTTCAGCCTGGCTCTTTTGGGAGCAGACTCTTCCCTTAGAACTCACTGGTATTAGGTCTAGGGTTGTTTGAGCTGTTTAAGCTGTTTCAGCTGGTTAGACTGTTTTGGAAATTGTTCTTTTACTCTAGAGAAAAACCCTGAGAAATGGGACCCCAGTTATCTAAATATTTTAAGGGCACACACACACACACACACAGGAACCCCAGCTGAATTTACGTTTAAAAACTGTGGTCCTGGGCTTCCCTGGTGGCGCAGTGGTTGAGAGTCCGCCTGCCGATGCGGGGTACACGGGTTCGGGCCCCGGTCCGGGAGGATCCCACGTGCCGTGGAGCGGCTGGGCCCGCGAGGCATGGCTGCTGGGCCTGCGCGTCCGGAGCCTGTGCTCCGCAATGGGAGAGGCCACAACAGTGAGAGGCCCGAGTACCGCAAAAAACAAAAAAAACAAAAAAAACAAAAAACTGTGGTCCTTCCTCATATGCATTTGTAACTAAACATATTGACTTAGCCAAACACAATCCAGAACATCAACAGCCATTATGGGGAACTTTTGAAAGCCCTAAACATTTCTTAAAACTGGATAATCGTAGCTCTAAAATTTCCAAAATTGAATGGAATATCTATTTTGATTGGTATTTTGAGGTTTCCAAATGTTATCAGGAACCTAAAATTGCCTCTCTGCAAAATAAGATTTAAAGATTAACTGAGGCATTTAGGTTGCTTCCATGCCTTAGCTACTGTAAATAGTGCTGCTATGAACATTGGGGTGCATGTGTCTTTTAGAAATAGAGTTTTCTCTGGATATATGCCCAGGAGTGGGATTGCTGGATCATATGGTAACTCTATGTTTGGTTTTCTGAGGAACCTCCATACTGTTCTCCATAGTGGCTGCACCAATTTACACTCCCACCAACAGTTCTCTTTTCTCCACACCCTCTCCAGCATTTCCATTCCGTCTTCCAGCTCACTTATTCGTTCTTCTGCCTCAGTTATTCTGTTACTGACTCCTGCTAGTGTATTTTTCATTTCAGTTATTGTGTTGTTCATCTCTGTTTGTTCTTTAATTCTTCTACATCTCTGTTAAACATTTCCTGCATCTTCTCGATCTGCCTCCATTCTTTTTCCGAGGTCCTGGATCATCTTTACTATCATTATTCTGAATTCTTTTTCTGGAAGGTTTCCTTTTGCCACTTCATTTAGTTGTTTTTCTGGGGTTTTATCTTGTTCCTTCATCTAGTATATAGCCCCCTGCCTTTTCATCTTTCCTATCTTTCTGTGAATGTGGTTTTTGTTCCACAGGCAGGATTGTAATTCTTCTTGCTTCTGCTGTCTGCCCTCTGGTGGATGAGTCTATCTTATTGGGGATCTATTTTAAGGCTTTGTTCTCTGGCTAAGACTTTTTTCTGTATGCAAGTACTTGTTTGGCACTTATGCCTGATTTTTGAAATTGGGCTTTTTGAATTGGAACTGTGCTCACCTTCGGCAGGATTCCTTTTGGAACAGGGCTGGCTGTTTATCCTGGAATTGCCTAGCTTTTTGCCCATTCTTCAGGAACAGGGGCTGTTTCTTTAGAACTGTGCCAGTTCAGCCTTTGACCCAATTCCTTTTGTAATAGTGGTGTTCTATTGGCACTGTACTATTAAGCCTTCAGCCTGACTCTCTTCAAATTGGGCTGCTCCATTAAAGCTGTACTTAGCAGACTTTGGCTTGGCTCCCTCTGGACTAGACTGTTCCTTTTGAACTGGCTGGTGTTAGGCCTGTAGGCTGTTTGAGCTCTTTGAGTTTCTTGAGCTGTTTAGGCTGTTTGAAAATGATTCTTTTACTCTAGGTTGAAACCTCTGAGGAATGGGATCCCAGTTAACTAAACATTTTGAGCATGCCCCACTTACAGGGACCTTGACCAATTTTATGTTTAAAAACTATGGTCCTGGGCTTCCCTGGTGGCGCAGTGGTTGAGAGTCCGCCTGCCGATGCGGGGTACACGGGTTCGGGCCCCGGTCCGGGAGGATCCCACGTGCCGTGGAGCGGCTGGGCCCGCGAGGCATGGCTGCTGGGCCTGCGCGTCCGGAGCCTGTGCTCCGCAATGGGAGAGGCCACAACAGTGAGAGGCCCGAGTACCGCAAAAAACAAAAAAAACAAAAAAAACAAAAAACTGTGGTCCTTCCTCATATGCATTTGTAACTAAACATATTGACTTAGCCAAACACAATCCAGAACATCAACAGCCATTATGGGGAACTTTTGAAAGCCCTAAACATTTCTTAAAACTGGATAATCGTAGCTCTAAAATTTCCAAAATTGAATGGAATATCTATTTTGATTGGTATTTTGAGGTTTCCAAATGTTATCAGGAACCTAAAATTGCCTCTCTGCAAAATAAGATTTAAAGATTAACTGAGGCATTTAGGTTGCTTCCATGCCTTAGCTACTGTAAATAGTGCTGCTATGAACATTGGGGTGCATGTGTCTTTTAGAAATAGAGTTTTCTCTGGATATATGCCCAGGAGTGGGATTGCTGGATCATATGGTAACTCTATGTTTGGTTTTCTGAGGAACCTCCATACTGTTCTCCATAGTGGCTGCACCAATTTACACTCCCACCAACAGTTCTCTTTTCTCCACACCCTCTCCAGCATTTATTGTTTGCAGACCTTTTAATGATGGCCATTCTGACTGGTGTGAGGTGATACCTCATTATAGTTTCAATTTGCATTTCTCTAATAATTAGTGATATAGAGCATCTTCTCATGACCTATTGACCATCTATAATTCTTCTTTGGAGAAATGTCTATTTAGGTCTTCTGCCCATTTTTTTGACTGCGTTGTTTGTTTTTTTTTTGATATTCAGCTGTATGAGCTGTTTGTATATTTTGGAAATTAATCCCTTGTCAGTAGCATTATTTGCAAATATTTTCTCCCAGTCCATAGTTTGTCTTTTCGTTTCGTTTATGGTTTCTTTTGCTGTGCAAAAGCTTTTAAGACATGGAAGCAACCTAAATGTCCATCAACAGATGAAAGGATGAAGAAGATGTGGTGTGTATACACACACACACACACACATACACACACACAAAATGGAATACTACTCAGCCATAAAAAGGATGAAATAATGCCATTTGAAGCAACAAGGATGGACCTAGAGATGATCATACTAAGTGAAGTAAGTAAGTTAGAGAAAGACAAATACATATGATATCACTTATATGTGAAGTCTAAAATAATGATACAAATGAACTTATTTACAAAACAGAAATAGACTCCCAGACATAAAAATAAATTTATGGTTACCAAAGGGGACACAGGGGTAAGGAATAAATTAGGGATTTGGGATTAACAGATACACACTACCATATATAAAATAGATAAATAACAAGGACCTACTGTATAGCACTGGGAACTATATTCAATGTAATAACCTGTAATGAAAACGAATCTGAAAATGTATATATATATATGGATTAACTGAGGCAAGCAAATGATTAAAGAAAGATAAGGTGGCATCTGAAGCCTCAGGTTCCTCTTGCCTGGCTCCTTTGTCTCAGACTCCATCTTCAGTACCATCTTCCTCCTTCCCTTCTATACCACCTACACCTACACTATACTCTCAATTGCCTGACACTAATTCTTTTGCCGAACTTCCTTTCTTCTCTGGAACTCTCCTCACCCACTTTTCTTCTGAACTTGTCAGAACCTGTCCCTTTAAAATTAAGCCTTCTGAGGACCCAGAGGCTAAACCCTTACTTTCTTACATTCCCTGGACTAAAACAGAACTGTGAGCCATAGTCAAAGTTTTTCCCAAAGTAACTAGAAATCCTCACTGATCTGCTGAAGAATTTAATATAGTCATTCAAACTTACCAACTTGATTTCTATGACTTATATCAGCTGGTTTACATGCTTGTCAGTGAAGGCCAGGCCCAGCATTGGATAAAAACCACTAACTGGAAAAGTCCTGAAAGGTCTCTAGGATTACAACTGGGAGACCAGCCCACTAACTTATTATACGATCAGGCTCAGGCAATTGCTAGCTGACTTCACTCAGCAATCCCTGGGGCTTTTCTAAAACCTCTTGATTGGAACAAAATTCAGTCTTGTGTACAAAAATCTGATCAACCTGTTCATGACTATTATAATCAACTTCAGATTGTTTTTAAAGAAAATTCTAGGGACTTCCCTGGGGGTCCAGTGGTTAAGATTCTGCACTTCCACTGCAGGGGGCGCGGGTTCGATCCCTGGTCAGGGAACTAAGATCCTGCGTGCAGTGTGGCCAAAAAAAAAAAAGAAAGAAAAAGAAAATTCTGGCTTTCCTTTAGATGTTGATCTCACCTGCGTTGCTTTTAACTCTGTGTTTATTAATGGGGTGAACCAAGACCTTTTCACTCTAATAAAAATGACCAGGATGGAAAGGGAAACCAGGTCCTCTCCAGGTTTGGTTAGTCTGGCAAAGCAGCTCTCTCACTCCAGATGAGTCATCTCGAAGGAAGACCACCAAAGTTCTTAATCTTCAACTCCCTCAAATGAAGGTTCCTAAACAAAACTAAAACCCTCCTAGTTTCTGCTATTATTGTAAAGAGCCAGGACATTGGAAAAGAGATTGTTACAAATCTAAACTCTTCAGCCCTCTAACCAGCCTTTCCAAGTCCTCCCAGTTTTCAAAGATGGGGCTCTGAAGAGCTATGGGAGTTCTTTCTAATCCGGCCTCTTTTTTGAGAAACACTTCTCCAGATGAGGGATGAATCTCTTCCAGTCCTAACTGACCCCAGAGCCACACTCTCAGTGCTCAGCCCCACTACTATAAAGCAGCCCCTGCATCAGAGGACTACAACAGCTCAAGTAGTGGGGAATCTCCATTGAACCTCAAGAGGTTCCTGTCTCTGAATCTATTCCATTTTGTTTAGACGCTTTGAGAGATACACATTCTTTTCTCCTTAGTTCCTCCACCCCTACCCATTTATTAGGCCGAGACTTCTTAGAGAAATAGCATGCTAGAATTTATTTCTCCCCAAAGGGGGAAATGATTCTAGAATTTGACAGTGGTCATCCAAGTAACCCACCACATGACTTAAATGACCCTTTGACACCTTTTATTTCCTCTGTCTCTCATAGTACTAGAGCTGATTCTGGAAGCACTTTATCATTGGTCCCTGTTGAGTCAGCTACCACCCTCCTTATGGACAAATATCAAAGTGATGTTGGAAAAATTTAATTTTAATGCCTTAAAGAGTTTGATGAACCCACCTGCCTTGGGTATCCCAATTATCATATTCCCTTTTTCCGTTTTGTATATGAAAAGGAAGGGAATGCCCTTCAGTCCTCACCCAAAACAGGGGGGCCGGCCACCATTGACCCACAGGTTATAATAGCCAGTAAACGGACCCTGTGGCATGGGGATACCCCCTTGCCTTAGAGCCATTATGACCACTGCCTTTTTGGTTAAGGCCACCAAGAAAACCACTGTGGGACCCCCTTAGCGATCTTTGTACCTCATGCAACAGAAGCCCTCCTGAATTCTCATCACACTCAGCATCTCTGTCATCAGCCTCAACTCCTATGAAATCTTTCTGTCAGTTGCTCCTCACATAACTCTTTTACATTATAACATAATAACATTGTGTTCTAATAACATTAACCCAGCTGCCCTTCTCCCCTCCATCACTTACGAAGCCCCTCATGGCTTAGCACTGACGGACTACCTCCTGACACCTCGTGATGATCTGCAGGAAATTCCTCTGGGTAATGCTGGCTTCTCATGGTTCACTGATGGCTCTTATTGAAAAGGTGACGACGGCAAATATTGTGCTGGGTATGCTATTGCAATTCCTTTTGATGCTGTTGAGGCAGCACTTTTACCTATGGCTACTTCAGCCATCAGGCTGGATTTTACACTCTTAGATGGGCTTGTACTTTAGCCAGCAACAAAACTGCTAATATTTACACTGATAGTAGACACACTTTCAGAGTATCTCATGATTTTGGAATGTTGTATAAGCAACATGGCTTCCTTACTTCCAGCGGAAATAAAATTTAAAATGGCCCCTATGTTCAGAAATTGGATGTAATACTCTTACCTGCCGCTTTAGCTGTGATTAACATTCCAGGGCATTCTAAACTTGACTCTCTGAGAGCTAAGGGAAATTACTTTGCTAATATAAATATTTGCTAATATTTAAATAATAATATTTAATATATTAAGGAATATTGCCCTTAAAGAGACCAAGAGCAGCCAAACCTCTATCATGGTCCAAAGGGATATTTCCCCAAATGATAACTTAGAAAAACTGGTTAGAGAAGCCCAAAAACTGGCCTCAGGAAAGAGAAGACAAGATTGGAAATTCAGCAATTGCTGGTACAATAAAAAGAGAAAGCTCTGATTCAGACCAAATAACAACACACTTCTACAGGAGTATCTAAAATTTCCATTCCTCACCACTGTATTTTGCATTAAATCATTAGTCTACTGACCAAATGATAGCCATCACGAATCAATACTGGCGAGAAACATTAACAAGGCTACAAAATGTGCCTACCTCACTGGTCTCACTTGTCCACAATACAAGCCAGGGAAGCCTGTACTGTTCCTGGACATTTTAAATTGCCTAATGGACCATTTGAAGTCTGGCAAATGGATTTCACCAGCTTCCACCATCTCGTGGATATCAATATGTTCAGTCATGGTCTGTATGTCTTCACACTGGACTGAAGCTTTCCCTTGCAGACAGGCTACTGCCTTTTCATTGGCTAAAGTCCTTTTGGGTGGCTTGCTGTGGTTGCAGACCCCAAATTGCAACTCTTTGTTCATCTCAAGTAAACCCATTTATGTTGTAGAAATAACTGTAGTCTATTTGTTTTAGGTCAACACACATCATAATCAAATTGCTTAAAACCAATAATAAAGAAATCTTAAACGCAGCAAGAGAAGAAAGAACACATCACATACAGAGAAGCAAAGCAGACTGTAGACTGCTTGCCAGAAACACGTAGAAGTAAATCAGAGAGAGAAAGACAAACACAGGCAGACTTTGTTTTGTTGTGCTTCACTTTACTGTGTTTCACAAATATTGCGTTTTTTACAAATTAAAGCTTTGTGGCAACCCTGCATTGAGCAAGTCTATGGGCACCATTTTTCCAATAGCAGATTCACAGTACAAAAAAACGTCCTTCCTTCAGGCAGAAGGAAAATGACACCAAATGGAAATCTGTGTCTACACGTAGGTATAAAGGATATCAGATGCAAATGTGTGGGTAAACAAAAGATCTCTTTTTCTGGTTTTTAAAAAGTCTTTAAAATATAATTGACTGTTGAAATCACTCCAAATACAGATGTCTTGTGGGGTTTATAACACATGTAGGTGTAAAAGGCAGGACAGTCATGCCCAGAGGCCAGGAGACGAACTGGAGTGCCCTGGGGGCAGGTTTGTGGAGTGACATGAGAGGTACCCTACCACCTCATAACCACGTCTTCCTGCACTTGGACTTGGGGAGCTAGCTGGAAATCCTGGTTTCCTTCTGAGCTTTGACAGACTATGGGAAGGTCCACTAATGTTTCTGAACCTCGTTTTTTTCTTCTATCAAAAAGGGATAGAGATTTTTGTCATTGCTACTCATGTGGTTCACAAGAATTTTAGAAATTCAGAATCTCGGGTCCTACCCCAAACCTACTGAACCAGAATTTTCATTTTAACAAGCTTCTCATATGACTCATACACAACAAAGAATCAACGTGAGAGGACCCAGTTGGTGGAGAACAGAAGCAAGCACATTCTTTACATGAACACACTGCTTCCCTGGACAGTGATACTGCTGCCAGAACACAGGCCCCAGGCATGCATCCTGCACTAATGGCCAGCATGATTTCAAGACCAACCGATGATGTCAGAGCCATTTTTAGACTTTGCTAACAGGCCCTGTAGGTGAGAGGGAAGTGCTGGTTTTGTGTACCACAGCTACAGCAGAGGAAAGTGCTGGTGGTGACCAGTGGTGAGGGGTGCCAGGCAGGGCTTGCTCCCTGGCCCAGGACAGTGTCCTGCCAGGTCCCACTGTCACACTGGAATGCCAGTCAAGGCTTTGATGGATGCTTGGCATCATGCGTGTCAAAAGCTCTTTGGTGGACAGTTTTTTGCCTATCTTCTTGTAAACCTGGGGACAGCAACTTCTGTAAATGTATATGAATGTTTGTCTCCTCATTAGCGGGAGAGTGGATTTCCTGGCAGGGGATCAGGGCAGGGCCTTCCACTGTGTCGGGGGAGCAAAAGGGGAGGCACCAGCTTCTCTTCTCAGGAGGTACCAGGTCCTTCTCTTGTTTGGGGCCACTGAGTTCAGCCCCATAGGGTCTAGAACTTGGCAGTGAGGTGCTGCAAGGTTGCAGGTGGGTATTTAAGCATCTCTGTTTCTTTCTGTAGCACAAGACAGAGGGCAGTCCTGTTGTCTTTCCCGTCTTGAGAGAAGGACAAGCGGCCCCTGGTCACCTGAGGGCTTAGGCTCAGGGCCAAGGGTTGTGAGTCTGTTATATGTGTGTGTGTCGGGGGGGGACCTGGTCTGGGGTCCCCACTGCCTTATCCTCCTTGAGGTGTGGACGGGCAATATGGCTCCGGTAGCCAGTTGGAAGTGAGCTCTTTGCAGTTGGATATTTATTCGTGTTGTCATCTTCTCAGCCACTGGCTATGGTTCCCTTGACTCTACAATGAAGGGTCCAATTCCACAGTTTTGGGTGGGGTTCAAGAATCTATTTTTAGGGGAGGGATCAAAATGGCAGAGTAAGAGGACACGGAGCTCACCTCCCCTCACAAACACATCCAAAATACATCTACACATGGAATAATTCTCACTGAAAACTAACTGGAAACTGGCAGGATGACTCCTGTACAAGCAAGGCTGTAGGAAAGGTACACATGTAATCTGGTAGGAAGGGAAGAAAAGCATCAAGACCTGTGTCCCTGGCAGGGGACACAGACGAAAAGGGAGATTATGTGGGTGGAGATCCTCCCTGGGGAGTGAATGGCTCAAGCCACAGACTGTGGTCCTACATGGGGGAGACAAGCCCCCTTGGCTGGTTGGAGGACCACGGGGACAGATAGAAGGGCTGTGGGGAGCCTGGACTCCACTTGTGAGGAGCGAGCATGCTGGCTGGCCCCAGAGGCAGGGTGGAGACAGGTCTGCTCTAGTGGCTGCTGGGTTTAGTGTATTTAGGTCTGCTCTAGTGGCTGCCTCGGTGACCACCTCGCTGTGTGCCTCAGCCCAAGCCAAGCAAATGCTCTGGCCTCCCTCATTCCCCGTCGCAGCATGGCACTGGACCTGGGGCAGCAAGACTCAACTGTGGGATACAAGGTGACCCAGTCCCAGGATGGAGCCTGGGTGTTGGTGGCCATTGTCAGGCGCTGCCCCAGAAGCTGCCCAGACTTCTGACAGCGGCCCCTGACACAGATACGCGTGGAGAGTCCATGCAGGTCCCACCTGCCCGGGAGTGTGGCGCCACAACAGGGGGAAAGTGGCAGAGGCTGGGGGCACTGACCAGCTGTGAGGGACAAACGGGACTTGCACCTGAGGCTGCATCTGAGCGTTGCCTTGGGCTCCTACACAGGGAGTGCATCAGACCTCCGTCTGTGCATGGGCCACACTTGCTTCAACACTCCTCTTCTCTGGGGCAAAGGTCCTGGTACAGGAAGAGAGGGAACACGCACACTTAAAAGGAACAGAGCCAGCCTGTGCCTGACCCTCAGGGTTTCTGCTCCAGCAACTTGGGATCAGACCCTGCCCCTGAAAGGGCGGTGACACCCACCGAGCAGAGAGGAAGTTCCACCTCACACCTGGCTCTAGCCCTAGCCCCTTCATCCCCAGCCCCATCCCCTACCAAGGTAAGAGTGGCCAGCACACCCTGAGGAAGAACATGACTGATATCCAGGTGAAATCCAGCCCTCCCGCCAAAGGCACTGGGCACGTGCAATCTGTATAGGCACGCTTCCCCATGAAAACACCCCTTCAAGACCGCAACAGGTAACCGTTTCACCTAAATTCATACAGGCAGAGAGTGTTAAACAAAATGAGGAGACAGAGGAAATAAGTCTCATGGGAAAGAGAAAGAGAAAAGATAACCCCTGAAAAAATAAATAATGAAGCAGAAATAAACAATTTACAAGGTAAAGAATTGAAAACTTGGCTAATAAAAATGTTAACTGAATTGGGGAAAAGAATTGATGCAAACAGTGAACACTTTAGGAAGGACCTAGAAAATATAAAAAAGACCCAATTAGAAATATAAAAAAGACTCCATAAGAAATGAAGAATTCAACAGCTGAAGCAAAAGACACACTGGAAGGAATGAGAGCAGAATAAATGATACAGAAGGATGCATGAGTGATCTGGAAGCTAGAATAATGGAAATCACCCAATCAGAACAGCAGACAGAAAGATACATTTTAAAAATTGAAAGCAATTTAAGAGCTCTCTGAGAAAACATTAAGCATACCAATATTCGCATGCTAGGGGGTCCAAGAAGAAGGGAGAAACCAGCACAAAGATTAAAGACAAAAAATTATAAAAGCAGAGTTATAACTACAACAAACAGTTAAGGGATAAACGTGAAGATGTGAAAAATAACTTCTGTGTATCATCTTCAGAACACTTCCAAACTCATTCGACAAGGCTACCATTACCCTGATACCAGAACCAGACAAAGACAGTACCCAAATTATGAAATTACAGGCCAATATTTTTGATGAATACAGATACAAAAATCCTCAACAAAATATTAGCAAACCAAATCCACTAATATGTAAAAGGATCATAAACCATGATCAAGTTGGATTTATTCCAACTGATCTGAACTGATGGTTCAATATTTGCATAATCAATCATTGTGATATACCACCTTAACAAAAGGAAAGATAAAAATCACATAATCATCTCAATAGAAGCAGAAAAAACATTTGACAAAATTCAACATCTCCTTCATGATAAAAACTCTCCTCAAAGTGGGTACAGAGGGAACATATCTCAACATAAAAAAGGTCATTTATGACAAACCCACAGTTAACATCCTACTCAATGGTGAAGAGCTGAAAGCCTTCCCTCAGGAAAATTCAGAAACAAGACAAGGGTGCCCACTTCACCACTTCTATTTAACATTGTATTGGAAGTCCCACCCACAGCCATCAGACAAGAAAAATAAATAAAAGGCATCCAAAATGGAGGGAACAAGTAAAACTGTCACTATTTACAGACAATGTGATACTATATATAGAAAACCCTAAAGCCTACACCAAAAAACTACTAGAACTGAGAAATGAATCAGCAAGTTTGCAGGATACAAGATTAACATAGAGAAACCTGTTGCATTTCTTTTTGTTTTTGCAGTACGCAGGCCTCTCACTGCTGTGGCCTCTCCTGCTGCAGAGCACAGGCTCCAGACACACAGGCTCAGCGGCCATGGCTCATGGGCCCAGCTGCTCCGCGGCATGTGGGATCTTCCCGGACCAGGGTGCGAACCCATGTCCCCTGCATAGGCAGGCGGACTCTCAACCACTGCGCCACCAGGGAAGCCCCCTGTTGCATTTCTATACACCAGTAATGAATTATCAGAAAGAGTAATTTTTAAAATCCCATTTAAAATTGCATCAAAAAGAATAAAATACCTAGGAATAAACTTGACCAAGGAGGTGCAAGACCCATACTCTGAAAACTATAAAACACTGATGAAGGAAACCGAAGATGATACAAAGAACTTGAACGATGTCCCACGCTCTTGTACTGGAACAATTAATATTGTTAAAATGGCCATACTGCCCAAAGGAATCTACAGATTTAATGCAATCCCTATCAAAATACTCATGACATTTTTCACAGGTCTATAATCCTAGAATTCATATGGAAACATAAAAGACCCTGAATTGCCAAAGCAATCTTGAGAAAAAAGAACAAAGCTGGATGTATCACCCTCCAAAATTCACACTTTACCTACAAAGCCACAGTAATCAACACAGCATGGTAGGCTCAAAAACAGACACATAGATCAATGGAACAGGATAGACAGCCCAGAAATAAACCCACGCACCTATGGTCAATTAATCTACAACAAAGGAGGCAAGAATATACAATGGAGAAAAGATGGTCTTTTCAATAAGTGGTGCTGGGAAAACTGTATAGCTACATGTAAAGGAATGAAACTAGAACAATTTCCTCACACCATACACAAAAATAAACTCAAAATGGATTAAAGACCTGAAACCATAAAACTCCTAGAAGAGAACATAGGTAGAACATCCTTTGACATAAATTGTAGCAATATTTTTTTTGATCTGTCTCCTAATGCAAAAGAAATAAAAGCAAAAATAAACAAATGCGACCTAATTAAACTTAAAAGCTCTTGCACAGCATAGGAAACCATTGACAAAATGTAAAGACAACCTACAGAATGAGGGAAGATATTTGCAAACGATATGACAAACAAAGAGTTAATATTCAAAATATATAAACAGTTCATACAGCTCAATATCAAAAAAACAAACAACCCAATCAAAAAATGGGCAGAAGACCTGATTAGACACTTTTTCAAAGATGATATATGGATGGCCAACAGGCACATGGAAAGATGCTCAGCATCTGTAATTATTAGAGAAATGCAAACAAAACAACAAGGAAATATCACCTCACACCTGTCAGAATGACTATCATCAAAAAGTTGATAAATAACAAATGTTGGCGAGGATGTGGAGAAATTGAAACCCTCCTACAGGACTTCCCTGGTGGCGCAGTGGTTAAGAATCCACCTGCCAATGCAGGGGACACGGGTTTGAGCCCTGGTCTGGGAAGACCCCACATGCCACGGAGCAACTAAGCCTGTGCGCCACAACTACTGAGCCTGCACTCTGGAGCCCGCGAGCCACAACTACTGAGCCCGCGTGCCACAACTGCTGAAGCCCACACACCTAGAGCCCGTGCTCTGCAACAAGAGAAGCCACCACAATGAGAAGCCCGTGCACCGCAATGAAGAGTAGCCCCCACTCGCTGCAACAAAGACCCAACACAGACAAAAATAAAATGTAAATAAATAATTTAAAGAAAAAAAGAAACCCTCCTACACTGTTGGTGGGAATGTAAATTGGTGTAGCCACTATGGAAAACAATATGGAGCTTCCTCAAAAAAAATAAAACTAGAACAACCATATGATCTAGGAATTCCATTCCTGGGTATATGTCCAGAAAGAAGTGAAAATACTAATTTGAAAAGATATATGCACCCCAGTGTTCATAGCAACACTATTCACAATAGCCAAGACACAGAAGCAAACAAAGTGCCCATCCACAGATGAATGGATAAAGAAGGAGTGGTACATACATACAATGGAATATTACTCAGCCATAAAAAAGAATGAAATAATGCCATTTGCAGCAACATGGATGGACCTAGAGAATATTATACTTAGTGAAGTAAGTCTGACAGAGAAAGGCAAATACTGTATGATAGCACTTAGATGTAGAATCTAAAAAATAATACAAACAGATGTGTATAGCAAAACAGAAACAGACTCACAGACATAGAAAACAAGCCAGTGGTTACCAGTGGGGAGAAGGAAAGGAGGAGGGGAAGTTAGGGGTATGGGCTTAAGAGATACAAACTACTGGGCTTCCCTGGTGGCGCAGTGGTTGAGAGTCCGCCTGCCGATGCAGGGGACACGGGTTCGTGCCCCGGTCCCGGGGGATCCCACATGACACAGAGCAGCTGGGCCCGTGAGCCATGGCCGCTGAGCCTGCATGTTCGGAGCCTGTGCTCTGCAACGGGAGAGGCCACAGCAGTGAGAGGCCCGCGTACCACAAACAAACAAACAAACAAACAAAAAGAGATACAAACTACTATGTATAAAATAGATAAGCAACAAGGATCTATTGTATGACACAGGGAATTATAGCCATTCTCTTATAATAACTTTAATGGAGTATAATCTGTGAAAATACTGAATCACTATGCCATACACCTGAACCTAACATAATATTGTAAATAATATATGCTTCATTAAAAAAAGAACCTATTTTTCACTACTGCCCCAGGTCATATTCACTATCAAGGAAACTGGTGAAATATTTTGCGGAACTTTTGATTCCCACAAAACAAAGCCTACAGCTCCTTTTGAAGTCTGGGGAGAGCCGCCATGAGACTCCTGGAGGGCTCCTTAGAGAGAGATCACTGCCCCGTTCCCAGTCAGGAGGTCCGGGCAGGGCCCAGGCGCCCAAGCAAAGCTGACTTTGCTGATGACAAATCTCACTTTGAAAACACCGACTTAGGCCGTACTTTGCAGTTTACAAAGCCCTTTCATGCATTCTACCTCACTGAACCCAAGCTACTAAAGAATTGCTAAGTCAAAGCTGCTTGGATTTCAGGAGTCCTGTGGGTAACACTGGGGAATTGGGACACAGCTGACAGGGCCAGGACCTCGAAGAGATTTTAACTGAGCACATCTTTGCTCCAGGCACTGGTCACCATTGGTTCGGAGAAGTGAAGTCACCTGTCTAAGGTGGACCAGCTCGAAAGGAGAAGTAAGATTTGAACCCAGGCAGTGGCACTGTCTTTCCTACACATGACAAGAAAGTACTTGGTGTTCAAAAATACTTGTGATACATGCCGCGGAGCTGCTGGGCCCGTGAGTCATGGCCGCTGAGCCTTTGCGTCCGGAGCCTGTGCTTCGCAACGGGAGAGGCCGCCAACAGTGAGAGGCCCGCGTACCGCAAAAACAAAACAAAACAAAACAAAACTTGTGATATGAAGCCTAGGTACCTGATCCTGGGTTAGCCCACTTCCTCTGGTTTTATAGAACGGAGGCTCAGTCAGTGCACTGCCCAACACTGGGAAGCTGCAGAGCAAAGAGCCTCCGTGCCTCATGTCCCCCTTCCGTCTGTCAGCAGGGACTCCTTTCCCTGGGGTACCTTGGCCTCCCAGCAAATCTCCATTTTCCTCTGTCCATCACTCGGTTTCTACTGCTGATTCACGTATGATCCCATGGCCTTGTCTTGCTGCTACCTCACTGTGAACTGGGTCAGTGTATCCTTATTTCCCAAACAGATGCCCTCAGGAGGGAACTGGAGGTGGTCGCTCAGTCATGCCAGGCTACCTCATCAGTCACCACTAGCCTCTGATTGGCTACTGGGGGGTCAGGTGACCACCTGGGGCCCTCCCCCTGGGCAGGGGAGAGAGGCGTGGCCTCATCTCAGGAATCAGAGCCCATGGCATGAGCAGTGTCTGTCCACTAAATGAGTTAGCATGATGTTGACCTAAGAAAAATGTCGAGAGATGCCAAGAGTATCTAGTTACAGCTAAATCACACAGATTTCCGCTAAGCCATCTTCTGCTTGCCACAGCACGTTGGGCCGTTTCCGCAGAGCTGGGCATGGGAGAGGCTCCCAGGGACTCTGCCCAGGTAGGGGGGCTGAGGGGCCAACATCCCAGGCTGAGTGCTGTCGCCCGGAGTCATGTCCTCTGGGGCCGAGACAGACTGCACAGCACACCTAACGTTTTTAAATGGGTGTAAATGTGGTTTAAATAAATGTCAGAGGCGGTTTTACTCAACAGAATCTGTAGCAGGAAATGCACTGAGCACCCAGGAGGTGGGGGCTGCAGGGAGCCAGCTGACATCTCATTCCTTCAGCAGTAGCTCCATCAACGGGGGGCCTGGAGACTGGTCCCCCTCTTCTCATCCATCAGGACATCTCTGACACTGGGCTGCTCATGGAATCAATGCCACGACAGCAGCTTGTTTCTGCAAAACGCACGTGAGCCCCACTCCACGCTGGACACAGAAAGCACAGGTGTAAACAGTGAGAGGAACCAAGGGCCCCCTGTGGTCTGATGGACAGAAAGCAAGGACCCACTGGTAAGAGTAAAAACAAGGGGGCACAAAGCTTTGGAGTCAAGATCCGGAGTGTCTGTATGGAGTCTTCCCGCCTCTAAGCCAGTGGTTCCCTAAGGCCAGCATGCCAGGCTTGCCCACCCCCAGGGTCTGATCCAGTCGGCCCGGGTGAGGCCCAGAATCTGCATTTCTAACAGGCTTGCGGGAGGTGTAGACACTGCTGGCCAGGGGACTACACTCAGAGCTCTGTTTGGCGTAGCTGTGGTGGATCCCTCTGCGTCTTGCCAGGCAACTGAGGAGGCAGGGACGGTGCTCCAGGCCGTGAGAAGAAAGTGGGGAGCAGGTCGGGTCCCCCCACCATAAAGGCAAGTTCCATACTGGACCTGCCGAGACAGGTCTATGGGTTGAGAACGTGAGTCAGCTGAGGACATGCTGCCCTGCAGTCATCGGCCAGTCGGTGAAAAAGGGAAGTCGTGGAGGCAGATGGGAAACTCTGAGAAAAGGAGGATGGAGACGGCCAACAAACACAAGAGAAGATGCTCAACATTGCTAATGAGTAGAGAAATGCAAACCAAAACTACGAGGTATCACCTCACTCTAGTCAGAATGGTTATCATCAAAAAATCTCCAAACAATAAATTCTGGAGAGGGTGTGGAGAAAAGGGCACCCTCCTACACTGTTGGTGGGAATGTAAGTCGGTGCAGCCACTATGGAGAACAGTATGGAGGTTCCTTAAAAAATGAGACATGGAGTTACCATACCATCCTGCAGTCCCACTCCTGGGCATAAACCAGAGAAAACTCTAATTCAAAAAGATACATGCACCCCAGTGTTCATAGCAGTACTATTTACAATAGTCAAGACAAGGAAGCAACCTAAATGTCCATCAACAGATGAATGGATAAAGAAGATGTGGTACCTATATACAGTGGAATATTACTCAGCCATAAAAAGGAACAAAATAGTGCCATTTGCAGAGACGTGGACGGACCTAGAGACTGTCATACAGAGTGAAGTAAGTCAGACAAAGACAAATATCATATAATATCACTTATATGTGGAATCTAGAAAAATGGTACAGATGAACTTATTCGCAAAACAGAAATACAGACACAGATGTAGAGAGCAAACATGATTATCAAGGGGGGAAGGAGGGTGGGATGAATTGGGAGATTGGGATTGACATATATACACTATTGATACCATGTATAAAATAGATAACTAATGAGAACCTACTGCAGAGCACAGGGACCTCTACTCAGTGCTCTGTGGTGACCTAAATGGGAAGGAAATCCAAAAGAGAGCAGATCTATATATACGTATAACTGATTCACTTTGCTGTAGAGCAGAAAGTAACACAACATTGTAAAGCAACTATACTCCAATAAAAATTAATTTAAAGAAAAGAAGAAAAGAAAAGGAGGACAGCTGCCCGGAGAGCCAGACAACCTCATCCTCCTGTTCTCCCCTCCCTCCTTCCGCCTCTCCCCACTACCGGCTACTCCCCTTCCCTTTCACTCCCTCCATCCCTCCTTTCTCTCTCCCTCCCTCTCTGTCTATCCCTCCCAGACACACGCCTTGACAGTCTATCCTCCCTAGTTTGCATTTACCATGTTCACATGAGCTTTGACAGCACTTAGACTGTGGATGGGTCAGGCACCCATGTACTTGCTCAAGTTCTCTTTATAAGGCCCACCCTGAGCTCACACCTAGTCTGGCCTGTGGGTGACCTTCCTGGAGTCTCTTAGTCCCGGGCCAGCCCAGCACCCTCCCTTGAGGTCCTCAGCCTTGGTTTCTCGGGGAGGGGGCAGTGCTAGAACCTAGAAGAACAAGGGACGAGAAGGTGGCAGCAAGGATGCAGGCCATAAAGAAGCCAAGTCCTGCCCCGCAGAGGGCTGAGGCTGGCCTTAATTAAGAACGTGTCCTAAAGGCCTGTGGTCGAGAGGAGTGTTCTGAGGGTCAGCACACATGGGACCAAGGGGCTCTGTTTAGGTGGAGGGGAAAGTAAAAAACTCTCCTTATTCCATAATCACACCTTATATTCCAGCTGGGAGCCAACCTGCCCTCTGACCACAGCTGCCGGACTGACCCCAGGCGAGGCCACGGGAAAACCTCTCTCCCAGTCCAAGTCAGCGCCCAGAAAATCATGAGGCAAGAAGATGCTGATGGTTTCTGGATGCTAAGTTTCGTGAGTGGCCTGTGAAATTCCTTTGGAGACAAAATCAAACTAAATGTGGTGCCCTCTACGGTCAGCCTGCCCCATCACACCCCCTCCCAGGACCTGCAGCCTCGTGTGAATTTCGAGTTGGACCAGAGAGATGGTCCAACTCTTCTATGAGTATGAACCATGGAATCTCAGAAGGGGCTGCTGGCAATGGAAGAGGGGCTGTAGGGTGATTTATCGGCCAGCGCTGATGGACCCGTGACAACCTGAAGGATGCCCAGTCAGGAGAAGCAGACATTGCGGGGCAGGTGCTGGCCACCAGGTGGGAGGGCAGGGAGAGGCCAGGGCATCCAGAGCTGCCCCTTCCTCCTACTCCCGGCCCATCCCCAGAGCAGCCTCTCCTGGGTGACATAAGTGAACCTCCTGATGAGCGAAGGGAAGGCAGCCTGCAATATTCTAAGAGATATGTAAAGGAATTAAAAACAAAAAAACAAAAAAACAGCTTGCCCAAAGGTGTTGCAGTGCTGTTCACAGCAGCAAAAAAATCAAAAAGGGGGCTTCCCTGGTGGCACAGTGGTTGAGAGTCCGCTTGCCAATGCAGGGGACACAGGTTCGTGCCCCGGTCCGGGAAGATCCCACATGCCGCGGAGTGGCTGGGCCCCTGAGCCATGGCTGCTGAGCCTGCGCGTCCGCAGCCTGTGCTCCGCGACGGGAGAGGCCACAACAGTGAGAGGCCCGCGTACCACAAAAAAAAAAAACATTCTTTAAACAAAAAAAACGCAGAGTAGCTGGGCCCGCGAGCCATGGTCGCTGAGCCTGCGCGTCCGGAGCCTGTGCTCCGCAACAGGAGAGGCCACAACAGTGAGAGGCCCGAGTACAAAAAAAAAAAAAAAAAAAAAAAATCAAAAAGGGCTGAAATGCCCCCACCCTCCACCCCAAGAGGAGCCTGGGGAGGGGCGACCTGTAGAGAAGGATGCCTGCAAGCAGCGAGGAAGAAAACTGCAAACTCCCTCCCAGCAGGTGGAGATGGAAACAGGTACATCATGATGCTTGGGAAAAGGCAAAAGGTTATATAAATAGTTGACATTTTCAGTATTTTCAGCTGTTCCTGTAAACTTGTGAATATCAGGGAAATTCACATGAAAGGAAAGCTCTTCTTTCTCAGGAGGCTATAAAAAGAGAAGCTCCGTGCTGACCAGCATCGCTTTCTCTTTTCCTTTCCTCAGCACATCTCTACCAGCCACTCCCTCCCCTGTCTGCCTGGACTGGTGTCTCCAGGGCTGTGTGAGCACCCCTCAGGGGAGGAGGGGTCAGAGGGCTCAGCTCACAGGTGGCCCTGCTGGCCCTTCGGAGGACCTGTGAACACAAGGGGGCAGGGAAGAAGCTACAGGCCGTCTTGTCTCAGGCAGGAGGCAGAGAAGTGCTTTCCGTGGACACTGTCATCTGACTCATGAGTGTTGTTCGAAGTCTCTTCCTCCCCCAGAAGGAAGGCAGAAAGGCTTGTACCAGGTCGGGCCATCCTTCTGGCAGGAGAAGCACAAAGAGTAATGTTCTTGGGGGCTGTGTGGATCCCCAGCATTTACTGACGGCTCCCCACCTGTGTGCTATTACGTCCCCCGGGTTCCAGGTGGGGAAAGAGGGCCGAGGAAGTGCCACAGCAAGCACCAGAGCAGGACGGCACCTGCTTCAGGCGTGGCTGATCTGAGCATCACCGAGGTGCCTCGCAGGTAACAGTTCGAATAAACGCACTGACTCAGCACACGCCCTGGGTCGGGACCTGGTTGGGGACTCTAGGTGCTTTATCTAATCAATTTCATCCCCCTGTAAGTGATCCTGCCTTATGTCTGAGGACACCGAGACTCAGTGCGATTGGGTGAGCTGCCCAAGGCCCCAGTTAAGTGAAATCTGTGCTCTTCACCATAACAGCTCTCAGCAGCTTTTCTGGAAGAAGGTGTCCTCTGTGTTGTTGGAATGGGCACATCATCCTTGAAAGACCCTAACGTGGGTTCAGCAACAACGCCAACTCTTGGGCTGGGTGGGGGCCCTGTGTAGGTGTCTTTTGCAGTTAGTGAGGGCATTTGGCATGCTCTAGGACATGTGATTCGGATGCCAGCAACAGATGTGGGTGACCTTATTCCCTAGAAAGTTCCCCAAAGCAAAGTGTTATTGTGTGTCCTCTATATCTTTTTCAAAGACGATACAAATAGAGCATAGCAGAATGCCAAGGGCATCTTCTGGAAGCACCCCGGCTCTGTTGCAGCCAGAGTTTTCCCACGGGATCTGGGGGATAAGGTGACGGCCCTGAGTCTCAGGAGAGGGCTGGTCCTTTTCCAGCCTGGCTGGCGTGTGCAGCTTCCTGCGAATCCCTGGGCAGGGAGTGTGCTCCGTAGATGATGTGATCCTGGAGCCCTACCTTATGCGTGAAGGTCTGGAGTAGCTCTGCTGCCAGGACAGAAGAGCAGAGGCTTCTGGGCAGAAAGGTGCCACTGTGATGCTGCTTCTCTTTAGTAGGTGTCTTCTCTGTGCCCTCTGAGTGGACATCTCTATCCATCATGGTGCTTTGACCTGCAAAGAAAAACAGCAGTCGGAAATCTCCACAGTGAGGACATGCGCTGGCTCTTGGGACCAGAAGCCCAGGGCTGGGTGGTCCAAGAGGACTTCATGGGCTGCGTTCCCTCCGCTGCTCCACTGGGAGGTCCACAGGCGGGCTTCCTCCTCAGCCGGCCTCCTGGAGCCAGGAGGGCTGCCAAAGCAATGGGGGCACCCTGCTTTCCTATTCACAACCCGTGGCCCACAGAGAAAGGACCCCATGTGATTTTGTCCAAACGGACAAAACCCCCATGGAGGAGCTCAGGACACAGGCCTCGCGTAGATGTGTATCCAGGTTTTCTGGCCTTGGGGCATCTGCATTTTACCGCCCACAGCTCTTGACTTCCCAACTCACTCCCTGCTGGACCGAAGCCCTGTCTTGTCCTTGGCCAGGCACTGAGGACCTGCCATGGACTTCTGCCAGTGACTGCACCTGGCAGCCACCTCCATCCCCTTGCCCTACGATGGATGCTCAAATGCCACCTGGCATCTAATCATCAGGAGGGTCACCCACTTGCAAGAGTCCTACCTCCTGTGGACTTTCAGGTTTGCTGCCTGGCTGCATTTGCTCCAGCCGCCTTCTGTCTTCTCTAGGGATGGCTCCTCCCATGGCCTATTTCTGGGCCTGCCCACCTGTGGGTGCCTCTGGTCTCAGATGGTCAGAATTCTCAAGCTAGCATCCAAGCCAAGTCCTCAAACTCCCTAAAAGCTGGTGCGGGGGGAGCTCCGCAGGTCAAAATCCCCAACTTGAATAAAAAAAGATGTCATATCTTCCTCCACACTGGACTCAGGGCCACAAAGAAATGAGATCACGTTTTATGATCCCCAACACAGATGACAGCCCCTTTCCTGAAGGGGGAGAAGTTCACTATATTGAAATCTAATTGCAGAATTTTGCCCAAAGAAATCTCACTAGGTCACACATTTAAATAACCCATTATGTGGAAAATAATAAAGTGATGAGAAATGACAGTGGACACAGCTGGGGCAGGTGGACAGGGGTGGGACTTGGGTGAGACAAGTGTGGCTTTAAACCCTAGAGCTGTCATTTACTGGCTAGGTGACCTTGAGAAGTCAGCTAGCTTCCCTGAGTCAGCTCTCTGGACTATGAAATTGGGAGGATAGTTGGTGGGAATATATACTGGTGCGGCCACTATGGTAAACAGTATGGAGGTTCCTTAAAAAGCTAGAAATAGAGGTATCTTATGATCCAGCAATCCCATTCCTGGGCATATATCCAGAGAAACTCTAATTCTAAAAGATACATGCACCCTAATGTTCATAGCAGCACTATCTACAATAGCCATGACATGGAAGCAACCTAAATGCCCATCAACAGGTGAATGGATAAAGAATATGTGGTACGTGTATACCATGGAATATTACTCAGCCATAAAAGGAATGAAATAATGCCACTTGCAGCAACATGGATGTACAAGAGATTATTATACTAAGTAGGTCAGAAAGAGAAAAACAAATACTATATGATATCACTTATATGTGGAATCTAAAAACATAATACAAGTGAACTTATTTACAAAACAGAAACAGACTCACAGACATCGAAAACAAACTTATGGTTACCAAAGGGGAAAGGTTGGGGGCGGGAAGGGATAAATTAGGAGTTTGGGTTTAACAGATGCAAGCTACTATATAAAATAGATAAACAACAAGGACCTACTGTATAGCAAAGGGAACTATATTCAATACCTTGTAATAAACCATAATGGAAAAGAATATATATATATATGTTTAACTAAATCACTTTGCTGTACACCTGAAACATTGTAAATCAACTACACTTCAATAGAAAAAAATAGCACCGTAAAGCACTGAATAAACACTTCTTAAATGTGAAAAGAAAGATTGGAAGGATAATATTTACCTCAAAATGTATTGCTAGGATTAACTGAAATAGGTATATATATATATATATATATATATATGTATATATATGTATATAAAGTATGGTGTATAGTGGGAGGTATGCCTCATAGCTCTCGCCTGCCTGGGGTGAGGCAGCTGCTTAAGAAACGGGGCTTGTTTTGAGGACAAGGAAAAAGGAGGAGAAGATGAAATAAAAGGTAAGGGGGGGCTTCCCTGGTGGCGCAGTGGTTGAGAGTCCGCCTGCCGATGCAGGAGACGCGGGTTCGCGCCCCGCTTCGTGTCCGGAGCCTGTGATCCGGCAATGGGAGAGGGCACAACAGTGAGAGGCCCGTTAGGGCAAAAAAAAAAAAAAAAAAAAAAAAAAAGGTAAGGGGAAGAAGAAGTGGAAATACTGAGTTTCTCCTGGAAAAATCTATCATAGAGTCCCTCAATCTTTAAATCTTATGAGTTCTAAACACTAATGGTCCTGGGTGACACTTACCTCTGCACAAAGAAGAAAGACTTTGCACGTTATCATAAAACACGATTCTCCTCTGTGCAGGTGACACCTGCACACGTGCCCAACAGAAGCACCGGCCCCAGGATGGACACCCACACTCCCCTGATCTCCGTCCGCCTGGATAGGGTTTCTTCAACAGCGAGGGCTGGTTGCGGGATGCTTATCAGCTACATCTCCAGGATTAGTTGTTCTATTTTCTGTGAGTCTCACACCACTTGCTGGCACATTAATCCTCTTAAAGAATGACTAACTGGAGGGGTTTCTGGTTTTAGCAATTTAAACATTAAGATGCTGCTTTAGGGCTTCCCTGGTGGCGCAGTGGTTAAGAATCCGCCTGCCAATGGAGGGGACACGGGCTCGAGCCCTGGTCTGGGAAGATCCCACATGTCACGGAGTAACTAAGCCCGCGAGCCACAACTACTGAGCCCATGAGCCACAACTATTGAGCCCACGCGCCTAGAGCCCGTGCTCTGCAGCAAGAGAAGCCACCGCAGTGAGAAGCCCGCGCACCGCAACGAAGAGTAGCCCCCCCCCCACAACTAGAGAAAGCCCGCGTGCAGCAACGAAGACCCAACGCAGCCAAAAATAAAATAAATAAAATGAATAAATTTATTACAAAAAAAAAGATGCTGCCTTAAAATCACAGTCACTACCCTTCTCACACACCACACCAGCTACGCTTGCGAATACAAAATCTTCCGTCGCTCTAGATCAATTTCACCAATTAAATAGTTCTGTTCTTATTTTAGATCCTCCTATCAGCCCCCCCCGCCACAACTAGAGAAAGCCCGCGTGCAGCAACGAAGACCCAACGCAGCCAAAAATAAAATAAATAAAATGAATAAATTTATTACAAAAAAAAAGATGCTGCCTTAAAATCACAGTCACTACCCTTCTCACACACCACACCAGCTACGCTTGCGAATACAAAATCTTCCGTCGCTCTAGATCAATTTCACCAATTAAATAGTTCTGTTCTTATTTTAGATCCTCCTATCAGCTCTTGAACGTTGGTTATTAAAACCATAAAGTGTACTGGGCTGAAAATCTATTTCATTAAGGAAAGCCTGTACACTATTAGTGGTTAATTAACTTCTAATTGAGTGAAGGGGCTGACTTCACTTTTGTTTTAAGTGGTTGAAAAGGAGCTCCTGATTTAGAAGCATGAGCTACAGCATACTTAGGGATTCAGAATTGTATGTCATCCCCCAGATCCTAATTCCCAGGACACCTCTTCTGCAGGAGGTGGGGTCTTGGCTTTCCACTGCCACAAGGGCCACGTCCTTTTGTCTAGAGGTGGCTTGCTGTCCATTTACCAGCCACCCTTCTGAACCTTCTTTCTTGTGAGGTTAAAAGTGCCCGATGCTCACTCACCTGTTTACCTTTTGCTGCTAGGGCATGGGCCCGAGACCATATTCTGGCCACACGAGAAGAAATCTCCTGGAGCCTTCTGGAAGGAGGCAAGGGAGAAGTGTCCCCGTCCTGCTTGTGAACACAGCTATAAGGAGCAGCCATGTCCGGAGCTAGACCTCTACAGCAGAGGCACCGTGACCTCTACATCAAGGGTGACCAGGGCCTGGGTCAGGTGGCAGGTCCTGCTCTGTTCCCTGCAGCCCAGAGCATCCTGAGGGGCACGGCATTCTTTCAGCTAAGATGGAGATGACTCAGAATGAGCACGGGAGGTGGGGTGCAAAGGCTCCCTGTCCACGCCAGCCACAGGCCACACTGAAGGATCAGCAGAGCTGCCCTCCCTGCGAGCTGGGCACCGTGCTCACTGCTGCCCGTGGTCTCCACAGCCGTATCCAAGCCTAGAGCCGCCAGAGGGGCTGCCTGAGAAACTCAGCCTGGAAGAAATGTGTGGCTTACGGGAGGGCATCTATGGCTTTCTCAAAGTCCACAGCCACAAGACACCGATGGAAGCAGGATTCCCAGGCAGCTCGGTGGACCCGCGGCTTTCCGCTCTCCCCCGTGGCAGGGCCATGGCCTTGGCAAAGCAGCAAAGCAGACCGGGGGGAACCTACATGCCCTGCAGCCAGGCTGGGTGGCCCCGGAAATGGCTGCCACTTGGGAATGGGGACCGCTTTTGCTGGCTGTGCTGAGTTTTCCAGGGACGCTAAGACTGTGATTTTAGGCAAAAGATTCAGGCTTTTAACCCTATTCTAAACATTTTAAGCACAGTAGAGACCACCCCCTTTCTCTCCCCTACCAAGCCCACCAAAAATGCATTGACCACAGTCAGCTGGTGCTCGGCTGCCTGCGGGAGTTTCCTGCACGTCCTCTCCCTCCCCAGCTCCTCTTCCGCTCCGCCAGGAACCTCCAGTCCCACCCACGGCCTTCAAATGCCTGCCTCCAAGAGAACCTCTTGTCCTCTCCATCACAGGCCACCAGCAGAAGCCCCCCAGCTGGTCTCCTGGCACCACAGTGAAGCCAGGTCGAGCCAGGACACAGCTGGGATCCTCCAAGTCTTGCAAGTCACCCAGTGGAGCAGGTAGACATCTGTATGCAAAACAAAACAAAACCTTGACCCTCACCTCATGTCATCTATAGAAACTAACTCATATTGGATTACAGAGCTAAATGTAGAGCTTAAAAATTGTAAAACTTCTCGGAGAAAACATAGGAGAAACTTGTTGCAATCCTGGGTTAGGGAAGAATTTCTTAGATGGGATACAAAAAAAAATGCAAAAGGATAAATTGATAAATTTTAACCCACAAAATGAAAAACTTCTGTTCTTTGAAAGATACTGTTAAAAAATGAAAAAGTCTGGGAGAATATATTTGCAAAACACATATCTGCTAAAGTCCAGGTATGCAGAATATATGAAGAATGCTCAGAACTCAATGATAAAAAAACAAACTGTAAAAAAAAAAAAAAAACGGGCCAGAGATCTATACTTCAGAAAAGAATGTATACGTATAGCAAGTAAGCACATGAAAAAGTGCTCCATGTTATTTGCCGTGAGGAAAACGTGAATTAAAATCAGAATGAGACATCATTACATACAAGTCAGGATGGCTAAAATTAAAAAGGCTGACAACACCAAGTGCTGATCAAGACACAGAACAACTGAAACACATGTTTTTTGGTGCAGATGCAAATGGCACAGTCACTTTGAAAACAGCCTGGCAACTTCTTACAAAGTTAAACACATTTCATTTGACCCCGAGATCTCGCTCCTACTTACGTTCCCAGAAAAACCCACGTAGCCTTTTTATTCATAATTGTCCCAAACTGGGACTAGCCCAAATGTCCATCAGCTAGTGAATGGATGAACAAATTCCATACACGGAAGAGTAATCAGCACTGAAAAGGAGCAAGCTGTTGATTCACGGATCGACATGGATGAATCCAAAGGCTGCATACTGTGTGATTCCATTCATGTGACAATCCTGAAAAGGCAAATCGTTAGGACAGAAAGCAGCTCAGTGGCTTCTGGGTGTGGGGAAGGGGCACGAGGGAACCTTTGCGGGAGATGAAATTGTTCTACGTCTTCACCGATGTCATGGTAACACAACCGTATAGCTTTACAAAACGCTGCCAAATACGAATTTTTCTGAAGGCAAATTAAATCTCAATAAAAACCAGACTTAAGAAACATCCTTCAGGTGACTACCTGGTTGTAGAGTCATCTGATTCAAGCTTCCTCAGGAAAAGGAGAGTTTTATATATTAAGAAATCATAGGGAAAATGGGTTTCATGGAAATTTGACACAAGAGGTACAGGAGCCCAGGCTCAGGGAGACAGGAGAAAGAGGGTGTCTGTCTGGGGCTGACTTTCAGCCTCTCCCTTCACAGACTGAGCCTGGAACAGTCAGTTGTTCCTCACCTGGTCTCTGGGGCCAGACCCTCTGCAGATCCTAGGTGCAGACATCTGGCTGGCCGATCCTTCCACCCACCAGCAAACACACACCTTGGGCCAAGTGTCATCAATTGCTGTGTAGGGACCAAAGAAGGGTGTGGGTATTGGGGGACTATGGACAGTTCCACATGGGGGGAAACTGTGCCGGTGGACCCCAAACAGACAGATCGGACCCTCCCACCACCTTTGGGATAAAGTAGAAACGCCATAGCATGATGGAGAAGTCCCTCCTTACCTTTGCATTCTGGTGTCTCGTCAAGCCTCCTGACGCCCTCGTTTGCTCTGGCCCGGTATTTTATGATGAAATGCAACTACTTGGTAAGTTCTTTCTTGGCTCTGGTAGGGCCCGGAAGTCTCCCTCCATCTGAGAGGCCTTTTCTTTGGATCCCTCTTTGTGGAACTGACCATCTTGGATACTCCGGGACTCGCTGGGGCACTGCTGCCTCTAGGAAGCCTTCCTGGAATGCTGCCAGGCTCCCCACCTCTGTATGCCAGGGGCAGCCTGTATTTCTTATCCTGACTGCAGGTGGGTCCCGCCCCCACCAGTCCTTACCGCTGACCACTGGTTTCCAGCACTGCCTTCCTGGTGCAACCGCCTGTGTCCAGTGGGGCCATAGGCCTGGCCTCCCCCCACAGGAGCAGGAGTGAGGCCAGGCCACTCTGGCCAGAGCATTTCACTGTCAGGGTGCCATTCACCTCATTCTCTTTTCCTTCATCAAGGCTGTTGGCAATGTTTGAGCCAGAGCCCGGGCCCCAGGGTGCAGCATTCACGTCCTCCATTCATTTGCTCTGCTGATGCATTCACTTGCAGGATATGGCTTCCCAGCGATGGGTGACATTCCCCCAGAGCACCCACTGGGTGCCAGGCACTCCCCCTGCTGGGATGGCACCTAGTTATCCTTGTCTCATGCCCACAGTCAACAGGGGAGAAGGTATTAATCAATTCATTCCTAATTATAGTTAGTCTATCAAATTCTCTACTTCCAGCTGAAGGAGCCTCTAGCACATCCTTGGATAACTGAATTGCTCATGATCACGAAATCCCGTTTTCTGTCCTGACACCTAACTGCTACCAGTGCATTTCCCTCAAGTGAAGCTCTTGAGCCCAAAGCCACACCGCCTGGCTGGTTCTCCAGGGTAATTTGCATCCCACGTGGCTGTACTGCACAGTGGCGGCTTCCATCCTACTGAACAGGAGCACGCGGCCTGGGGGTATTTAGAATTTGCAGCAGGGGAAGGCACGAAGCTGCAGTCTGCCCACAGGATCGGCTGGCCCAGATCGCCACACAGGGGACAGCTGTAGTTTCTACAGCCACAACCAGAGTGACAAGTTCATGAACTTGGATCATGTAGTGGTGCTGAGTGGGCCCTGCCCAGAAGGACCATGCAAGGTCTACGCGGAGCTGGCAAATGTGGGGAATGAGGGCCTGTCCTAGGAAGTCTGGGGATTGCTGTCACCATGAAAACACTTGAGGACATTTATTTTCATCCCTTCTCAGTGAAGAGTAATGTTTGAAAACCCCTACATTTTCAGACAGCTAAATACGATACCTGACCCTACAGTGGAGGATCTTGGGATGGAGGGGAAAGAAATACTATAAAAGACATGGTCAGACCAACTGGCAAAACTGGAATATGGACCAAGAATAGATACACATATTTTATCAATATAAAGCTACGAATTTGGTAACTGTACTGTGATCATGTAAGATAACATCCCTACTGGTAGGAAAGACATATCAAAATAGACAGGGGTAAGGGGTGATAATAGGGTATGGAACTTACCTACAAATGATTCAGGAAAAAATGTCTATGTATAAAGTGCTTTTCAAGTATCTATTAAAGCCCGCTGAGTATCAGGCTTTCCGGCTGTTGCAGGCTCCCCTTGCTCACCGGAGCCTTTGGCAAAGCTGTAAGTCAAAGCTCATACAACTTTCGAGAAGTGGCCCAACTCTTTTTTACTCTTCTTTTATTTGCTCTGGATCCTTTGTCTACAACAGGAGTCTTTGTGCTCAGTTTGGTTCTTCCAGGAACTAAGCTCCTTCCCATTATTCCCTCTAGATTTTCATCCTTGGGGTTTTCTGAACTTGGACCAATGGGGAGATATTTTCTGGAGGCTTATTTCAGTTACAAGAAAGGATGAACTTTCATGGATAAATCAGGCCAAAGATGGGAAAAACAAGAGCTACAAAAAGTGCCCTAAAGGGTTTTGGCAGAACCCTTATTCTGCACTTACCAGCTACTTGACCTTCGGCAAGTTATCTAACCTCTGGGAGATGTGGTTTCCTAGTCTGTGCAGTGGGCATCTCCTAGTAACAAGTTCAGAGGGTTAAACAAGAGGATTAATGAAAGTTGGGCACAAAGTGCATGCTCAGTAACGGTAAGCTATTACTGCAGCTGCTTTTATAACATCAAATCCCAGAAAGACGTATTTATTATTATCCTATTTGTATTATAATTTTGATTCGGTAGAGATTAATAACCATATTAATGACAATGGTTTCCACGAATTCAGGGGTTCCTTCTTACCGGTCGCTTTATGTTGCAAGTAACACCTCATTTAACCCCCAGGACATCACTCGGAGGCGGGCTTATTAGCCCATTTCAAAGATAAGGACTTTGAGGCCCAGTGGCATTAAGAAAATATGCAGGGCCTCCCACTCCACCCGCGTTCCGGTGCTGGCACTCAGATGGGGAAACCGTGGCTACGAGAGAGTCTAGGCTCCAGACCTGGCTGGCGGCGAGCGGACACTCGAGCCCAGGTTTCCCGGTCCCGGAAGGGACCGCAGCCCACGGCACAGCCCGTGCAGCCACCTCTCCTCCGTCCTGTCCTCTCGCTGCGCCCGGGACGAAGGATCGAGGCCGCACAGTTCCTTCTCGAGTTTCAAAGAATTCGCTTGCAAATTGCCTTCCAGGACAGGTCCGATGTGTGTTTCGCGGACGCCCCAGCCTGGGTGGTCGGGGTCCCGCGTCCGGGGGTCCCGGGGGCGGGACGAGGCGTCCCGGCGCCCACGCCCGGCTGCGGGTCCCTAGCTCCCCGCGCCGGCCCTCGGCAGCAGCAGCGGCCTCCGGGAGCTCCGGCCCCGCGCGCCCCGCGCCCCGCCCTGCGTCCAGGCCGCGGCCCCGCCCGCGCTGGCGCCCCCGAGCGGTCCGGGCGGCGGCGGCGGCGGGAGGGGGAGCAGGAAAAGC
>NW_006773444.1:606108-625153 GCF_000442215.2 Lipotes vexillifer | reverse complement strand
CGCGGGGGCGCGGCGGGCGGAAGGGCGTCGCCTCGGGCCGGGGTCTGCGGCGCGCGAGGGCGGGGACCGGGCGCGGCGCGCGGCGTCGGCGACCCCTGGGAGCCGGGGAGCCCGGGCGGCGCCCGCTGGAGCCCTCCTGTCCGACGCCGGCGGCTCGTGGGCCGGACCGGGGCTGGGGCAGGGCTGGGGGCCGCGTCGCCGGGCGGTCAAGGCCGCGCTCCCGGGCCGCCGGGAGAGTGGGCGCCGCGCGCCCCTGCAGCCCCCGGTGCGCCCGCGCCCGGGCGGTGGGGCCGGACTCTCCCGAGCCGGAGCGCGCCCGGGCCTGGGATCTTTTCCTCTGGTTCTGCCGGTGACCCCGCTGCCCGGGCCTAACCCCAAGTCGAGGGCGCGCGGGTTAGCGGCCCGCCAGCCGGGGAAATGTGATAAGAGCCGTGCCGTTCACAGAAGGCAGTTTCTGATGCAACTCTCGGCCTCTGCGATCTCCTCTCCCCACGCCTGCCTGGCGACGGCCCTCGAGCATGTGCGTTATGGAAATGAGGGTATTCTCCACTTTTTATTGTGTTCGCCTTGTCTTGGGGTTGGAAGAAACGCCAACTTTCTGTCGTTTGCACTGACGAGGCGGTGGGTCACGTAGGGGAGCCACAGGTGACTTGGCTCGGGCCCGGACCTTTTCGGCTGCTTTCTTGCAAACGTTGTCCCCAGCTTCATTCAAGAGATGCGAAGAAAAGACCCAAACAAGTAGCGCTCGTGAGTAAACACGCGTTATTGCACAACTTTCTCTTTGCTGCTGTTTACGAGGCCAGGCCCAGGACACTTTGTTTCTGAAAATGCTGATTCAGCCGTTTGGAGCCCCCGAGTTTCAGAAATGGTGCTCTCTCTAACGTTTCGCTGAGTTTTACTAGGAACACATGTTGTTAGCACGGCAACAGGCGTTGACTGGGGTTTACAGCACCAGGCTGGACGGTTTTCACAAGAGTTGACCTAGAGTTCTCTTCGTTCTTTCCAGGAGGAAAGATGGATAGGATCTAGGTTTCTGTAGCAAAAGAAATTCTGACTTCTGGCGATGGTGGTGTCTTTTTACGGTAGTACTTTATTAGGGAAAAAGCTCTGAAACCAAAGTGTTTCCAGGAATGATGGTAGATGACTGCGTTCTTCGGTTAAAAATCTAGGATTTTTAGAAGTCTAGGATTACTGCATATAATATTTGAGTTTTACTGAGGACCCTTGGAAGAGAAGGACCACACAGGCCAATCCCAGGATTACAGGAAGAGAATTTGAGGACAGAGAGAGTCACACACCCAGCAAGCTGCTTGCGTAATTGAGAACTGTAACGAGGGATACTTTTGTAGCATTTCGCGTTTTGCGAGAGACACGTTCAAACCCTAACTGCTTTTAATCCTCTACAGCCTCCTGCTACCCATTTTACAGGCACGGAAACTGAGGCTCGTGAAATTAGTTGGCATGCCCAGGATCACGGGGCCAGCAAGTGCCAGAGTTATCACCAGAGCCTAAGCTTTGGTTTTTTTTTTTTTTAAGCTCTGTTAGGTTCATCCTTCTGTACAGGTGCATCTGCCTCTAAAAGAGAAACGGCCCGTCCCCGTGCCGGTCACACACCCGGAGAACCCAGGAGGCTCTGTTACCATTCCCGGGGCTCCCAGCCTTCCAGATTTTTGCCCTATCACCAGGCTATTATCAGTGCCTTCTTTTGTCCACTCACTTTTTGTGCTTAAATCCACATTTATTTTGGTAGGAAACTTTGATACCCACGAACTAATGAGTCTGAAACAGTAGTTATGTTTGTTGTAATTAAAATCATGTTTTAATAAAAGCTGTGTCCCGCTAAAGTCATGTATTGCGTATTGCCCATGGTCTGCACTGCTTTGGGGGCAGCATTGGACTGGGCAAAATGCCATTCATTGTGGTCCAGGAACGCGGAGCTGGGCATGTTCATGCCAGCTACTCGTCCAGGGCTTGTAGGGTGGTGGCTGCCAGGATCGGAACCTGGGGCAACCCTGGCCCAGTTACAGTGACCATCTCTGTGGCTGCTGACCCTCAAACGGGAGAGAGGAGCAAAGCCAGACTCTGAGAGCTATTCCATGAACTTTTGATTTAGATGATGAGGCTGGTCTAAGATGTTACAACGTATAGAAACCAGACTTCTGGTTTCTCCTGGACAAAGATTACCTACCATGCCTTCACCTTCATCTGACAGCTTTAGAAATTCTAGGTTGGTATATTTGATAAAACCTAATGCTTTCAAGGCGACATAATTTAAGAAACTTAGTTCCTTGGAGTTCTGTCCAACTCTTAACCACAGGGGAAGAGAACCGTGCACAGTGGTTGGCTGGCCTGCCTCTCAGAACTGTGAGACTGACCGCAGGGAATTCTGTCCTGCTTCATGGGGAGAAGCATGTCCGTTTGCAGCTTGGGGTGTGATTCCTGTGTCTGTTTCTCAGGCCGTTAAACCAAGGTGGAATCGTGTGGGCCCATAAGGAGAAAACATTTGCTGTGCCTTTCTTTTAAGTAATCAGTCATATGTTCAGAATTTAACTAAAACTTTTCCTGCCAGTTGAGAATTTATTTCACCTGTCTTTACTTTTTGCTTAACTGTGGATGTATGGGAGATTATGGAAGATGTTAGGGCAATCAAGCGACTTGGTTGGCAAGGCTTGGCAAACTGGCGCTTTGTGGATCTGGGAACCTCCTACAAGGCCTGTGTGCTAACTTTAGTGTTTATAACTGATCACACCCATTCAGGCGCTGGCTGGTGTTTACTTTGTGTTAGTGTTTTATGGCACATTTCTGGGGAGCTGTCTGTTCCCCCACCGTCTCCGTCCAGCATCCGTGCTCCTGGTGACCATGGATCTTGTAAAGTGTGAGGAGATGAAAGCAGGTGAAGCTTAAAATCGCCAGGCTGCTGGCTTTTCTTTAATAATGTAAGGCATGGTATGACTGTTTTTTTGAGCTGGCAACAAGAAAAGCCATGTCCCAGAGTTATCAAAAATCCTCCCAGAGGTAGAAGTGAGTGCTTGTGACTTTCCGCTTTGGGGATATACCAACGCCAAAAAGCTACCGCTTTCTGCTCGTGTAGTGGGAGAGGTGGGCTTGAGAATGAGAGAAGCCTTGCTTGCCCAAGTGCTCTTTCGTTCATTTGTGAAAGGGATGGGTGTTGAGGTGGGAATAGCTTCTCTGCCCCTTAAGTCATAGTTTTGCTTTAGAATCCCTGCCCTGAATGCATGGGATGAAGTTGGTGGGAAATGATTGGATGCCACAGGGAAAACTAGGACATTGTTCCTGTTTGTCCACCATTGAATTTACATATGGATTCGGGGGGAGATTAGAAGACCGTTTTGATTGTCACAAATTGCAGTGCCTGAAAACATTCGTGAAGCTGATCGTCTTTAAAAAAAACAAAACAAAAAAGACATCTTGTTCCCTTTTGCTTTGCCCGGGTGGATGCCTGGTTCTTCCATTTACTAGCTGGGTGAGCGGGTTAACTAAGCTTATTGGTAAAATGAGAGTCACAGGGGTGCTGACCTGTAGGGAGGGTGGGCTGCCTTTGGGATCGTGTGTACCTTGGCATGTGGCACGTGGGAGGGCTCAGAGACACTGCTTCTGTGACACTGAGCCTGTCTCAGAGCAGCTCGTTGGCTTGGTTATGCTGCTTCCTATGAAAGTGCAGGGTCTCTCTATTAATCGGAAGGGAGACTCTGCTTTTTTTGTATTTTTGTCTCTGCACCCGTTAGCTGTACAAAACCTTGTGGCACTGACTGAAACTGGCTTTGAGCGCCAGTCACTGGGAGCGAGAAGCCTCTCCTGGCCGCTGAGTAGCTGACAGTTTGAACTGCCCACAGGTAGGATGCTATGAGCAGAGGCGGACAGGTGGGATGGAGACCTCGCCTGGCTGCAGACCACTTGAACTAGACCACGGGGAAGACCAGGCGTCAAAAACTGGTTCTTTGTGACCAGGAGCAAGAGGTGGGCAGTGGCTGAGATGCACGCTCTCAGACCGGCTGCGGCGCCGGGCGTCTGCATGGAGACCGCTAGGTGCAGGTACGGGCTCAGACCGGCTGCGGCGCTGGGCGTCTGCATGCAGAACGCTAGGTGCAGGTACGGGCTTAGGCCGGCTGCGGCGCTGGGCGTCTGCATGCAGACCGCTAGGTGCAGGCATGGGCTCAGACCGGCTGCGGCGCTGGGCGGCTGCGGCGCTGGGCGTCTGCATGCAGACCGCTAGGTGCAGGCATGGGCTCGGACTGGCTGCGGCGCTGGGCGTCTGCATGCAGACCGCTAGGTGCAGGCACGTGGGGACACACGGCGTCTGTCTTCAGGACCCCGTGGTCTGGAGTCTGCAGAGATGCTTAGCCCCGCTGGGACTGAAATGCACGTGGACTGCCGGTCCTGACGGGCTGACTTTGGCCCAGGGAGCAGCTCCTGCACCCTGTCCAAGGGCTGTGTGCTGGGCAGCCCTGCCTCTCCCTGAAGTCCAGCTGGGTTTTCGGGCCAGATCAATGGGCCCGGGCCCCAGCAGCTGCAATCTCGCCTAGTAATGTGGGCTCAAAAAGCACTTGGCATGGAAAGAGGTTGCTGTGTTTTGTCCTCTTCACTGTGTTACTGTCACCACAACTGAAAGCAAGGTGGGCAGCTGGGACCCTCCATTGTCCTTGCGCTGCCCCTGGAACTGACCGGTGGCCCTCTGTCTGGCCCTGTCTGTGAGCTCTCCGGTGTCTCACTCTGCAAGAGAGAATCCTAAAGAGCCCTGTCAGGTGGGCGCCAACAGGGAGGGGCCTTCAGCTAGCCTGGGTCACACTTGAGATGCTTCTCAGAGGAGAGAGACTCTGAGTACTCACTTCTCCAGCCAGCTGGGCCTTTGGTTTCCTTATTGTTTTTTTTTCTGGAAACTTTCATCCCTGGGAGTGTCTTCTTCCAACCTTTTATGAGTTGCAAACATCCTTTAATCTAAAGACTTTTATTATGCCCCATATCTAATAGTAATCTTAGGGTTCCCTGCTCCAAGAAACTCATCGTGACCAAAAAGCTACTATGAACTGAGGGACGTTTAAATTCAGGAGTTTGTACGGTAGCATCATGCACGTGGGAGGTCTCCCCTGGCCTAAGGGTGATGCCTGCACTAGATGCAGGACACTGCTTAGGAGTCTTCCCGTGGGCTGGGAGGTTGAGCTGGGTGATGTCCTGGATGGACCAGCACAGTCTGTGACTATGCTACCCAAGAGCCTCCAAGTTGCTTTTTCTGGAATGCCGCTATGCTCTGAATAACTGTGTAGATCTCCTGGAGACCGTTCCATGGTGTTTCTAGATGAAGGAGTGCATGAGACCTTCATGGCATCTCCTTAGTGGAGGAAGGGTAAGGCAGGACAGCTTCTTGTTCCCTAGTTGGGCCATTCCTTAACTGCAGGCATGTCCTGGCCCTTCTCGCCACTGCGGGGCCTGCAGGGCCACAGTGGACACAGCCAGCCTCTGTCGTGTCCTGCTCTCCCCAGGTGGGGCCCCGTCTTCTGCTTTCCCGGCCTTCCCAAGCAAGTTCTGTCCATTTGAAGGGTCACTGGCTTCCTAATCCCTCCGCACCCAGGGCAGACTTTGGAAATTTAGTTTTTTTGATCAGTGATAAATGTACATAGTTTAAAGAGTCAATTCCCCAGAAGTAACCAGGCTTATCAGCCGACCTTTTCTGTAGTCACCTTCATGTTTCTAAGCAGATGTCTGTATAATGTGTCGTAGTTCCTTGCTACATTCCTTGCTGCCTCTCCACCCTCCCAGACCCCGGCTTCCCGTAGGATTCTTTGACTTCCCTGCTTAGAAGGTGAGGGGGCCGACCTCTGTCCCATCATCCTGACCTGTACTTCCTGTCTCCCATTGTCTCTATGGTGAGATTGGCTGGACCAGCACGCAGTGCTGATGCCATGGCAACAGCCCTAAACACTGCTGGTGGAGCCAGGTAGTGTGCTGTGACCACTTTCTCTGTCTTGCAGGATGTCTTGCTTTCTTCTGGAGTTGTATTTGCATTTGCTTAGTAGTTTAGGTACTTATCACTCTTGACCCCCACCTCCACTCCAAGCTGACACAGGTGTGCAAATATTCTCGCAGACACCGTAGGTATCCAGCCAGTTGTGTCTTTGGGAAGCAGCCTCTTGTGTGCCTTTCGTCCCCAGGTGCCTGGCTGCCCTCCAGGCTCCCTGCTCAGCTTTACCCCGGCCTCTTCCTTCTCCATCATCCTGAGCAGGCCCTTTGTTCTCTTCTTGGCTCTCACGATTCTTCTTTCCTGGTTTCTTCCCACAATTTGATGGAGACCATTCCATAATAGCTTCCAAAAAAGAGGTGCATGCACATTTTTTGAGTCCTTTTGCGTGTCTGAAAATGTCCTTACTGTACTCTTCACAGTTCAGTGTTTTTTCTTTTTTCTTTTTCCTTTTTTTTTCATGTCTGGAAGCTTGTAGGATTTTCTCTTTGTCCCTTTATTCAGAAATCCCTTGTAGATGTGCCTGGTTGGGTGTCTACGTCTATCATGCAGGGTACATCAAGAGCCCCTTCAAGCTGGAAACTCAGATCCTTGGGGCTGGGACCTGGTTTTGAATTAATTCTTTCATTCCTTTTTTTTCCATCTTCCTCTTCTTTCTTTCTACAGTTGCTTTTATATGGGTATTAGCTGCCCGGACTGGTTCTCTAATTACCTTTTGTCTCCTATTTGAATCTGTTGAGTTCTTCTAGGTTGTGGAGTATATCATCTAGACTTTTTAACCTTTTTACTGGATTTTAAATTTCTGTTTTCATGTTTAATTTCTAAGGACCTCTTTATTTCTTTTTTGATTAGTATTTGTATGTAGACTTTATTTATTTATTTATTTTTTGTGGTACACGGGCCTCTCTCACTGTTGTGGCCTCTCCCGTTGCGGAGCACAGGCTCCGGACGCGCAGGCTCAGCGGCCATGGCTCACGGGCCCATCCGCTCCGTGGCACATGGGATCTTCCCGGACCGGGGTGCGAACCTTTTTTTTTTTGTTGTACGTGGGCCCCTCACTGTTGCGGCCTCTCCCGTTGCGGAGCACAGGCTCCGGACGCGCAGGCTCAGCGGCCATGGCTCACGGGCCCATCCGCTCCGTGGCACATGGGATCTTCCCGGACCGGGGTGCGAACCTGTGTCCCCTGCATCGGCAGGCGGTCTCTCAACCACTGTGTCACCAGGGAAGCCCTAGACTTTATTTTTTGGAGCAGTTTTATATCCACTGCAAAACTGAGCAGAAAATGGAGAGATTTACCCCCCTGCCCTCAAGCCTCTCCACTGTCAACATCCTCCACCACAGTGGGACGTCTGGTACAGTCAGTGAGCCTACAGCACAGCATCGTTACCCTGAAGAATTATTCTTCTTTTAATGGTGCAATATTCTGATTTCATAGATGCATTATTTTTTTAAACCTCTTTCTGGATATATTAGTTACCTTTTTTTTTTGTTTTCTTACATAGTTTCTTCTCTCCAATTTTTACATTATTTATTTTCCTGCAAGTTTGGGTCTGGCGCACCCAGAAAGCAGAGCCTATGGCAGGCAAGAACTTGCGGGTGTGTTTTATGTTTTATTTGGACGTGCAGGGCTAGGGAGGCAGTGGTGAGGGAAGGGGGGGCCCTGGCTGGTCCCCAGGCGGCTGCCTGGGCAAGTGAAAGGAGCCCCTGGTCCATATTGTGATTCCCCAGACCATCCTGGGGGCGGCAGGGGGAGGGGAAGAGCTTCCAGTCGGTGCCCATTCCCTCCATGGAGCCCTGGGCACGAGCCTGCAGGTGCTGGGTGCAGGCCATGTGGGCAGGCCGTCCCAGGCCTTGGGGCTTGTCGCGCCTGAGCCCCGGTGGTCGCCCCAGCAGTGGACAGACAGAGACCCAGAGAGGCGAGGCTGATGGGGTGGTGTCTGACCCATTGGGCTTGTCCCTCATCTTTTGGGTTCAAGGCTTTGCTTAGATGTCGGGGGCCCTGCTGTGCCGTCCACGTTCAAAGGCGTCCCTGGGAGGCTGATGGTGGGCCTCGGGGTACGTCTGTCTGGTTGCTCCGTTGTTTGGGGAGCCCCCGGTCCTCCAGTCTTGGGTCTTTTCTCCTCGGAAGGGGCCAGACTGTCTGAAGAAGCCTCTTTTCATCCCCGCTATGTGGGCCTGGGAGCCCTGGAGCCGTCAGTTTTCCCATCAGAGTCAGCAGCACTGACCACCTGTGCTCAGTGTGGTACCGGAGGCCACAGCCCTGTTGCTGCTTCAGGAGAGAAACCCACCTGCTGGTGGTGCGAGCGGGACACCGAGGGGTCCAGCCGAGCCTTGGACTTTCTGTGAACGCTCTTGCTTCCTTGCTCCTGACACTTGGGCCTTGTGCTGTGTGGGGCCCCATCTCCTCTTCTGGCCTGGCGTTCAGCACATGCCATCCAGCCTCTATGCCTTTTAAAAGACTCCCTTTGGAGGCCCTCTGTTCCCAGCTCAGAGGCTGCAGGGCACGTGTGACCAGGCCGAGGAGCGCACGTCCAGGTTGAGAGCAGCGGGGTGGGGGAGGCCTGCACACCTAAGCCACCACCTCGAGGGGCAGCAGACAGGCCTCAGGTGTGGATTCCGAAGGAGAGCTGAGTCTCCCCTGCCAGTGACTGGCTCTGGGACCGTAGGAGAGTTAGTCTCTGAGCTCTGAGCACTGTGATTTCCTCTGGATTCTCAGGGTTGCATCCTGTGGCTCGGTTCCCTCTGCAGCATCTCCACCTCCCAGAGAGGCCAGGCCAGGCTTGTGGCCTTGCCCTTGGGGTTGGATGCCCTGCTCTCAGCTGCTCTCAGAACTGGCCTCCACGGCTTTCATTTGATTGACTTTAAAATATTAAAATAACGTGGCCGTGCTCACCGTGGAGCCCCTCCTCTGGCCACTTTGTCCTGGGAGCTGCGCATTGGTGGCTTCTCTGTGCGTCTGAACACAGCACCTCGATGCCACTGCCCCCCCCCCGCCAGCCCCCCGCTCTCCGGTCCCCGTATCTGTGAATGTGGTTCAGCATCCAAGTTTACTGTTCTAAGTGCCATCCCAGCCCTTCCCGCCATGCACTTCAGGAGGGAGGACTGTGGTATCCTTATTAGCTCGGTCGCCTTGTGCAAGTCACTTACTCCAAGGCTTCTTTTTTCCTTCATTTGTTTCAGGGTTGTGTTCACATTTGTGTATATATAGTTGTATGTGTGTGATGAATTTAAAGTGACTAGCACAGTGCCTGCTCCACATGCAGTACTGTTATTTCCTTTGTATTGTTTTAAAGGGAGCCCCGCTTTCTGCATGACATCCAGTAGCTTTGCACTTGTGGCTTCAAGAAATAGCCTTTCCCTTCCTTCCCTTCCTTGCTGGGAGGGCTGTGAGAGGATTCTGACCCTGGAAAACCAGAACTGGCTGGCCTTGGTGGGCACACGACCCCCCTCCCCCAGGTGAGGGGAGCGAGTGGAGGTGCCCAGTCACATGTCTGACTGATGTTGGGTCTGAGATTCCCCCCACCCGGGGCTCTGCATTGTTTCACGGGTGGGTCAGGAGGATTTTGGCATCTGACAGTGGCCAGTGTGTCCTTGTCCCTCAGGGTGGAGGTAGCCCGGGGGGTTGTGGATGGGATAACCGAGGGAGGAAGGGGTTCTTTGGGTTTGCCTTGAGAACCAGGGATCCAGGGGATGCGGGGCCTTGGGGCATGACCTTGTCACATGGAGTTTGGTCCTGGGATTCCTGTAGTGAGCCTCGACCAGGCTGTGCGCTGCCCCTTCCTTAAAAGTGCCGTCCCCTTGAAGTGGAGGAGTGTGGTCCTAGGACGGGGGGCCGGGGTTCCGCCACAGGGTCCTGTGTGCACGTGATGGGGTGAGTCCTATCGGGCACGTTTGGGAGGCAGGGTGGTACCCACTCTTGCAGGGTTGTCTTCCACCCTTCTCCGCGTTAGAGCACATTAGGCTGTGTCTAGGGGTGCTCGGGACCCCAGGATCCGTTTTTCTATTCTGAAGGCTCCTGACTGGGGCAGAGCCGCGCAGACCCTGGTCGCGCTCCGGCCCTGCGCACCGCGCCCTACTCCTTAGTACCCGAGCCCTGGCTGCGGGAGCGCAGCGACCCCGTGCGGCGGCTCCGGCACAACCTGTAGCGGGCGGGCACCAGGATGCGCCGGAGTCCAGCCCACGGTGGGCTCTGTTCTGGTCCACGCCCCGGCCGGGAGGGGCCAGCCCGGGGTCACCTGCACAGGCCCTGGCGGTCAGCGGCGCACCGTCCTCCCTGCACCTTTTGGTGGCGGAGGGTCTCCGAGGGGCGCGCGTTCTCGTAAGCGCGACTCCTGGACCGGTCTCAGGCCGCGCCGCCGCTGGAATCCAGGATCCCACGGCCTCTGTGGACGTTAGCCAGGGGACGGTGTTATGTAACCATTTGTAATCTTCATTGTTTAATGTGTAACAAGTAGTAACTGCACCCAGATAAGCCCGTCCACTATCTCTTAGCCGAGTGGAGGGCAGTGGGTGTGGGAACCAGCTGGAGAAACGAACAGATGGGGCTTCTGGGAGAACGGGACTTTTTTCTCTGCTGAAAATGGAATGCCAAGACCTGGCTGGACTTCTTTTTTTTTTTTTTTAACATCTTTATTGAAGTATAATTGCTTTACAATCGTGTGTTAGTTTCTGCTTTATAACAAAGTGAATCAGCTATATATATACATATATCCCCATATCCCCTCCCTCTTGCGTCTCCCTCCCACCCTCCCTATCCCACCCCTCTATGTGGTCACAAAGCACCAAGCTGATCTCCCTGTGCTATGTGGCTGATTCCCACTAGCTATCTGTTTTACATTTGGTAATGTATATATGTCCATACCTGGCTGGACTTCCTTTAACCTCCATGGCATGTGTAATCTGGCATCAAAGCCTCGGATAAACACATCTGGTCATGTTGCATCTTTGCTCGTGAGCCTACGCTCTCATTGGGGGACACCTCTTGGACCATTAAGGTCAAGTGAGGCAGATGTCGGGGAGATCTCACCCTCTTGATGGGGTCCAACTAATTGCTCCAAACACAGGTGGGACTTCCTTGCCCACCCACTTCAGAAAACAATCAGATCACCTGTTAACACATGGATTGTCCCTTTGATCAGCTGCCATTTGTCGGTTGGTGGCAGGAGTCCCTGCCAGGGTGTTGATAGAGGTCTCACCGGAGGCACCGCGCACAGCGCACAGGTAGCTATTGTCCTGCTGTCTGTACTGCCAAAGGTCTCCCTCCCAGTGAGTGAGCAGGAAGTGGGCGCCTTCGCTCTTTGGTCTCTGTAAGGATGAAAGGCCACCGGCGACCGATCAGGGATTTTGATGATACCCCAAGGTGCTGAGCTTCAGGTGCAGTTAGAAGTGGCCCCCCGGGGACCAGTCCACTGCCTTGACTCTGGTGCATGTCTCTGCTCCTGGGCCTTCGGTGGCATCTGCGGGGCTGTCCCTGTGTGCAGTGGAAGCAGCTCATGACCCCTCTTTAGCTGGGACCCACGAGCTCCATGTGTTGGGTGGGGATGCAGGTGGCTCGTGGGGATTTTGCTCTCCTCTGGTACTCCGGAGCATCGGGTGGCGAAGACCCACAGAAGAACACTTACTTAAAATTTGGGGTACTGTACGCTGAGGTGCGGTCTCCTTGTGGGGTGCAGCAGGTGTCAGGGTGAAGCAGGGCCCACGGGTACTGCCCTGGAGGGTTGCTCAGTATGTGTACTCGCTGCTGAAAAATGCACTCAATAGAATTAATGGGCCTTCCACTATCTGTTCATTTTCATTGGGGGTTCGAGGAATTCCTGAATGGAATTTCCTTGGCTGCGTCTGGGAGCTGGCTTCTGAGTGCGGTGCTGGTGGCACCTTGGCTGTTGGTCTGTTTGTAAATCACATTTGGCCCCTGTGGCCATGGAAGACCCTGTGCAGGGTCCGTGCTCAAGTTGGGGAAGGGTTTTGGAGACTGCTCCAGATGGCTGAGGACCTGCTGCATCCGTCCTTGGACAGATGCTGGAGGAGCCTGTCTGCCTCCTTCGTCTGGGCCCGCCCCACTAAGCCTGAAAGCGGGGCCTCCTCTGGAGGAAGGGGAACCGCAGCAGAGGGATGGCGTGCATTCACCCAGCAATAAAGAAGTGATATAAATAAGCCTCAAGGATATATTGTACAGCGCAGGGAATATAGCCAATATTTTATAGTAAGTATAAGTGGAGAATAATCTATAAAAATGTTGATCACTGTGTTGTACACCTGAAACTAATAAAATATGGTAACTCAAGTATACCTCAATTAAAAAAAAAAAAGTGATGTGTGTTTTTCACTTATTTTCCTGGAGGGCACTGGCAAATTTCAGTATGGACACAGGTTAAATATTAAGTGTCTGAAAACAGCACTTCTTAAACTTCAGTATACCCATGAATCTCCTAGGGATGCTGTTAAATGCAGGTTCCAGTTCAGTGAGATGGGTGGGGCCTGACCACCCACATCTCTTTCCAGCTCCCAGGCCACACACCTGCTGCTGGTCAGGGCCTTGTTTTGTGTACTAAAGTCGATGCATTTCCTCTCCCTTTATCTTCAGTTTCTTTTTCTCTAGAAATTCTCTGAAAAGGACACTTTACCTTCCTTGTAAGAGCTGTTATTACTGATGCTATTACTTTAGTCTGAGAATTTTGCTGAGAGTTTTTAGTGATTAGCCGTACGTTGTTATATGTGGCATTCTGTTTTGTTTTATTTATTTTGTGCCCTTTTTAAGATTAATTAAAAAATTTTTAATATGATTTATAAAGGTTACACTCCATTTACAATGATTACAAAGTATTGGCTGTGTTCCCCATGTTGTACAACACATCCTTAACCCTATCTTACACCCAGTGGGTTGTACCTCCCCCTCTCCCCACCCCTGTATTGCCCCTCTTTCCCCCACAGGTAGCCACTAGTTTGTTCTCTGTATCTGTGAGTCTTCTTCTCTTGTTATATTCACTAGTTTGTTGTATTTGTTAGATTCCACAGATAAGTGATATCAAACAGTATTTGTCTTTCTCTGTTTGACTCATTTCACTTAGCATAATACCCTCCAAGGCCATCCATGTTGCTGCAAATGCCACTATATCCTTTTTTATGGCTGAGTAGTGTTCCACGTACACGTGGCATTTGTAAATGTGTCCATACTTTATTCCATTTATAAATACGGGCACAGAGTCCTGCTTTGACATTTACTTGGGTTGCCATGGGTTTTATTCAGTGGTTTCTCTTTTGTTTATGATGAGAGAGAACTTTGAGAAAGGTTTGCAGCCTTTTGGATCTTGAATGATCTCGAAGCCCTGCCTGCTTTCATTTTAGGAATGTAGGATTTGTGGCCCCATTGTGGCCTTACTGCTGTTGAGGCCCTGCTTAGCACCTTTACATCTCAGCATCAGGCGAAAACCCCGGGTGACCTCAAGTGGTGGAGAGAGACAAGTTCTGTGTCCCTAGGAGACTCCCTGTCCGTCTTCTGTCAGCCTGAGCTTTGCCCTCTACTGGATCCTGGGGCCAGGTGGTCTTTCCCATTAGGGCAGGTGGCCTTACAGCAGCTTTGGTCTTACTTGCATCTGTGAGCCTGTGTTCTCTGTGTCAGGCTCCACTCTGCAGTGTCACCTCTTCTACCTTTTGAAAAATTCTGCCACCAACATCCTTCCTTCGATAACGGGCCCTTGGGAATTTTTGTGTTCTTGCCTCCTAGTTGGTCAACACGTGCATTGAAGGACCCCGTGGGGCTTTGGACTTCGCTCCTTTGTCATCTTTTATCGAGCATTGTGGTGCTGTTGAACAACTTAGTGTTTCTTGAAGGTTAACACGTGCCACAAGAGCTAATATTCATGGCCAAACAGCCAGACTCCTTTCCTCAGGGGCTGCACCATTCTGCATTCCCATCAGCTGTGCACAAGTGTTTCTAGTTCTCCCAAATCCACACTAATACTTGGTAATTTCCAATTTTTCTTTGTCTTTTTCTTCCCTCCCTCCCTCCCTCCCTCCCTTCCTTCCCTGTCTATTTAATAGGTATCAAGTGGTATCTCGCTGTGGTCTAGATTTTCTTCTTCACTTGTAGGCACTCTCCATCTATCCTGGATTTTAATCCCCTATCAGATATATGACTTGTAACTATTTTGTCCCTTTCTGTGGGTTATCTTTTCACTCTCTTGTCTTATAGTACACAAAAGTTTGTAATCTTGATGAGGTTCAATTTATCTATTTTTCTTAATTATTTTTGGAGTATAGATGACTTACAATGTTGTGTTAGTTTCTGCTGTACAGCACAGTGAATCAGTTATACATATACATCTATCCACTCTTCTCTAGACTCTGTTCTCAGATAGGTCATTACAGAGTATTGAGTAGAGTTCCCTGTGCTATACAGTAGCTTCTTATTAGTTATCTATTTTATATATGTGTGTGTATGTCAATCCCAACCTCCCAATTTCTTCCTCCCTCCCTCCCCCCTTGGTAACTATACATTTGTTTTCTACATCTGTGACTTTCTGTTTTGTAGATAGGTTCATTTGTACCATTTTTTTAGATTCCACATATAAGCGATGACATAAGATATTTATCTTTGACTGACTTCACTCAGTATGACAATCTTTAGGTCCATCCATGTCACTGCAAATAGTATTATTTCATTCTTTTTTATGGCTGAGTAATACTCCATTGTATATAGGTACCACATCTTCTTTATCCGTTCATCTGCTGATGGACATTAGGTTGCTTCCATGTCCTGGCTATCGTAAATAGTGCTGCAGTGAATGTTGGAGTACACGTATCTTTTTGAATTATGATTTTCTCTGGATATATGCCCAGGAGTGGGATCATATGGTACCTCTGTTTTTAGTTTTTTAAGGAACCTCCATACAGTTCTCCATAGTGGCTGTACCAGTTTACATTCCCACCAACAGTGTAGGAGGGTTCCCTTTTCTCCACACCCTCTCCAGCATTTGTTGTTTGTAGATTTTTTTGATGATGGCCATTCTGACCAGTGTGAGGTGATACCTCATTGTAGTTTTTTTATTTTTTAATTCATTTATTTTTTTTTATTATTTTTGGCTGCATTGGGTCTTCATTGCTGCGGGCGGCCTTTCTCTAGTTGCTGCAAGCGGGGGCTACTCTTCGTTGCGGTGCGTGTGCTTCTCATTGTGGTGGCTTCTCTTGTTGCGGAGCATGGGCTCTAGGCACACGGGCTTCAGTAGTTGTGGCACGCAGGCTTCAGTAGTTGTTGCCCGCTGGCTCTAGAGCGCAGGCTCAGTAGTTGTGGCGCATGGGCTTAGCTGCTCCACGGCATGTGGGATCTTCCCGGACCGGGGCACGAACCCGTGTCCCCTGCATTGGCAGGAGGGTTCTTAACCACTGCGCCACCAGGGAAGTCCCTCATTGTAGTTTGGATTTGCATTTCTCTAATAATTAGTGATGATCATCTCTTCATGTGCTTTTTAGCCATCTGTATGTCGTCTTTGGAGAAATGTCTATCTAGATCTTCTGCCCATTTTTTTGACTGGGTTGTTTCTTTGATATTGAGCTGCATGAGCTGCTTGTATATTATGGAGATTAATCCCTTGTTGGTTGATTCGTTGGCAAATGTTTTCTCCCATTCTGTGGGTTGCCTTTTCATTTTGTTTATGGTTTCCTTTGCTTTGCAAAAGCTTTTAAATTTAATTAGGTCTCATTTGTTTATTTTTGTTTTTATTTCCATTACTCTAGGAGATGGATCAAAAAAGATCTTGCTGCGATTTCTGTCAGAGAGTGTTCTTCCTGTTGTGTCCTTTACTTTTGGTGTCGTATCCATGAAGTCATTTCTAAATCCAGTGTCACGAAGATATTCCCCTCTGTGTTCTAAGAGTTCTAGTTTTAGCTCTTATGTTTAGGTCTTTGATCCATTTTGAGTTAGTTTTTGTTTATGGGTAATTTAAGAGTTCACTTCATTTTCTTGCATGTGGATATCCAGTTTCCCCAGAATCATTTGTTGAAAATACTGTCCTTTCCCCATTGGATGGTTTTGGCATCTTGTTGAAAATTTACCCACCATGTGTGTGAGGGTTTATTTCTGGGCTCTCTGTTCTATTCCATTAGTCTATGTTTGTTCTCATGCCAATACTACACTGTCTTGATTACTTTGTAGTAAGTTCTGAAATCAGGAAATGTGAGTTTTCCAACTTTGTTCTTCTTTTTCAAGATTGTTTTGGCTATTCAGGGTCCCTTGAGAACCCATATAAATTTTAGGATGGCTTTTTCTATTTCTGTAAAAATGCCAGTGGGATTTTGATAGCGATTGCATTGAGTCTGTAGATTGTTTTAACGTTTGATTTTTGATATTAGGTTTTCTAGTCCATGATTTAGAGAGGTCTCTTCTTATTTATGTCTTCTTTATATTCATATAGAAATGTTTTATAGTTTTTCAGTGTACAAGTGTTTTGCCTCTTGGTTTAAATTTACTCTTAATTATTTTATTATTCTTGATGCTATTGTAAATGAAATTATTTTCTTAATTTCCTTTTCAGATTGCTCATTTTTGGGACATAGAAACACAACTGATTTTTGCATGTTGATTTTCTATTCTGTAACTTTGATACATTTATTAACTCTAGTACTTTCTTGTGAGTATGTGTAATTTTTAAGGTTTTCGACATATAAGATTATGTCATCTGCAAACAAATAGTTTTAGTTCTTCCTTTCTATTTTGGATACCTTTTATTTCTTTTTCTTGCCTGCTCTAGCTAGAACTTCTAACACTATGTTAAATGGAAGTGTTGAACGTGGACATCCTTGTCTTGTTCCTGATCTTAGAAGAAAACTTGCACTCTTTCACCACTGAGTTATGGTGTTGGCTGTGGGTTTTCATGTATGAAAAGCTTCTTCTGTGGCTGAACATATGGTCTATCCTTGAGGAGGTTCCATGTACGCTTCGGAAAAATGTGTATTCTCCTGTGGCTCGGGGGAGTGTTCCATGTGCATCTGTGATGTTCAGTTGGTTTACAGTTTTTTCAGGTTCTCTCTTTCTTACTGACCTTCTGTCTGGTTGTTCCCTCCATTACTGAGAGTGGAGTGTCACAGTCTCCACCTAGTAGTATCGTACATCAGTCTGTTTCTCCCTTCAGTTGTGTCAGTGTTTACTTCATATATTTTGAGGCTCTTTTCTCAATATATAATGTCCTTCTTTGTCTTCTGTAATAGTTTTGACTTACAGTATATTTTGTCTGATGTTGGTATAGTGACCCCAGGTTTCTCTCTCTCTCTCTCTTTTTTAATATTAACATGCAGTATCTTTTCCCATCTTTTTACTTTCAACCTGATTGTGTCTTTAGATCTAAAGTGAGTATCAGCATATGGTTGGATTATGTGGGTTGTTTGTTTTTTTCTTTCTCCATTCTGTCAATATCTGCCTTTTGACTGGAGGGTTTAATCTATTTACATTTAAAGTAATTACTGATAAGGAAGAACAACTGCCATTTTTCTATTTTTTGGTTTGTGCATCTCTTATAGCTTTCTGTCCTTTATTTCTCTAGAATCCTTTCTTCTTAGAATGATCCTTATGTTTTAAGAAAGACTGCTAAGGTGTGAACAGTCACAGAGTAAATTACATTTAGGAGAACATTTTACAGAACACCCAAACTTGAGTTGGTGTTTATGGGGCCCTTGCTCTCTCTCTGGTCCCACTGCCGCTGGGCTGGGGTGATGGTGAGATGTCTGCAGAACTCCAGAACTGCTGGGACGAGATCCCGTGCTGCTGTTTGGGAAGGAACAGAACAAGAACTTGACTGGGTGGGGGTGGATTCCCTCTGTGTAGTTCTGAGTTTACAGGGTTGCTTGTGTTCCTCAGGACAACGCTGCAAGAGAGAGAGTCTTCCTTCTGCAGATGGGGAAATGGGAGCCCTCACAGTCAGATGCCTTGTTCAGGGTCAAGTGGGCATTAGTGGGAGAGTTAGAATTGCCCTCTCAGGTCTTTGGACGCCAACTCCATCATTCTCTGTATCCCTGGATGCCACCACGGAAGGAGCAGGTGGTGTGTTTCCACCAATGAATGCATAAGGATGTGTGTGGCAGTGTAACCTAGCAGGACCCCATGGGGCCTTCCCGGGGACCGGCCTTCCCCCTATGCTCTGCTTTAGCTCCTCTCTGAATTACCTAGATAACAGGATTTGATGCACATTTCCTGAGTTTTGCAGATGTGAAAACTATCCCCACCAAATGGAAGAACGACTTGATGACCATGAGCCCATAGCCCCAGGTCTCCTGGAGCCTAAGGACTGATAAGGTGAACTCCCTGAACACCATCCTGTAGCCTCACCATCAGCCAATCAGAGAATTATGCGCAGGCTGATCACAGACCCTACGACCCGCCCTCTCGCTTGGCCGAAACTCTTCAGGGCGTGAGCCACCACACTTCCTTGCATGGCCCTGCAGTAAACCTTACTCTGCTCCAGACTCCGACATTTCAGTTGTTTGGCCTCACTGTGCGTCTGGCACACAAACTTGCATTAACAGTAAGAGGAAGGACCTTGTCCAAGATGTGTATTCTTTGCTCTCAGGATGTGTAAACATTAAAGGAAAATGTAAGTAAATTCATTGCACGGTGCCTGACACACAGCAGGTCTTCATTCATTTCCCTTTCCCTGGGGGAATTTTTCAGGAAAGATTCTGTGTTCTTGACAGTCCTGGGACTCTTGGGTTCAGGATGGTCTAGGAGCTATTAAATCTAGAGGCAGGGGTACGTTTTGCCCTGTACTGTGATGTAACAGCATTTCACCTTTGTTTCCAGGCCAGGTAGCCACCTTGTAGCTTTGCGTGTTGCAGCAAAGTCCTTGGGTTTTGAGGCCTTATGGAGGCTGGAACCCCTCTCGCCCCACTACGCTCACAGTTCTGTCCTTTCTTTATTTCTCACAACACTGGCTATCGTTGGGGGTGATTGCCAGGGTGAAGGAGGCCTCCTGCATGGATCTGCATCCCCCGAGGCAATCTCACTTAGGCTCCAGTACGTTAGTGCCGGCTTTCAGGGCACACAGATGCCATTTGAGTTCACTGGACTTCTTTTTTTTTTTTTT
>NW_006773444.1:587275-606029 GCF_000442215.2 Lipotes vexillifer | reverse complement strand
TCGTGGGAGCCCCCGAAAACGGGGCACGAACCCGCGTCTCCTGCATCGGCAGGCGGACTCTCAACCACTGCGCCACCAGGGAAGCCCTCACTGGACTTCTTAAAGCCTGGCAGGGTCACTTGGGGCCTTCCCGAGGTGAGGACGTGCACGCAGGCACTGGTCCTCTTGGGTCTGTGCAGGGTAGGACTCCTGAGGCTGGAGATAACAGGTATTACAGAGGCTCTTGCCCTATTTAGAAGAGTCAATCTCATGTGCTCAGGTCAGCAATAGATCCTCTTTCCCCTTCTTAAGCGGGGTGCAGCCCCGGGATTGGTAATCCTCCCGCGGGAGCCCAGAGTGGGGAGACACTGTGGTCCCAGGGCCGTGGGCTCCCTCGTCAGGGGAAGGAAACGCCCCCGGGGTCAGCGCTGTTGGGGACAGGGGTGTACTGTCGCTGTTGCCTTCGGAGCTGCCCTGCACTCTGGGTCTGCACCCGGCTCCCCGGGGGAGGGCGGGGGGGGGCCTGCCCGGCCTGCGGCTGTTCTAGAACTCTGCTTGAAAGCTGGAAATACTGGACGTGTGACATTTCCCTCTGCTGCAGCCCATTTGGTGGCTTATTTGGGGTGGGGGGGCGGCGAGGGGGGAGGGGAGAATGTGCTGAGTGACTCAGAGCCTTGCATCTTGCCAGAATCAGCAACGGACCAGCCACAGTCAGAGGGGACGAGCCGGGTCCCCCTGTGCGCCTGGAGGAGAGTGCCCTCCACCTGGGCTCTGCTGGCGACTCTGACGGGCCACGTCTGGGTGCGGAGTTCTGAAGTTCAGTCTCATTGCGAAGAAAATGCGAAGGGAGGAAGAAGTCTCTGTGGGTCTTGTCCCGGGAGAGACAGGAGAGCTGGGGGCCTCAGCACTGGGGCTGGGGCTGTCCCCCTGTGGGCAGGGCCCGGCCTGGGCGAGGTGGCTGCTTTCAGGAACGCTTGACGCTCTTACAGGTGACAGAAGACCTCGAAGAGCTTCTGTTCACGTGGCCCTGTGTATTGCTATTTATCATTTTAGAAATGAAGATAGAGACTTAAAAAATATTGTTCTGTAAAAAGAATAATAAACTCACTATATGTAAACCTAAGCAACATCCTTTAAGAAAAAATAACTATATGTTTCAAACAACAGAAGTTTAATGAGACTGACAGCATTTTACATTTTGTAAATTCCTTTCCCATCTGGCAGGGGGTCCTGGGATCAGCTCTGCATCAGTCACATGTCACGTGGCCTCCAGGAAGCTCTGGGATGCAGTCGGGAGAGAGCAAGAGGGAAGGGACAGGTCACATCGTGGTGTCTTGCAGGAGGTTTTGGAACAGGGGCTCAAGATGCTGGGGTCCCCGCCCCCTGGAGAAGGTGGAGGAGTGCCTGGCAGGGGCACCAGCAGTCCCTTTGACTGGTTGCTTGTTTCTGTTGTGTCACCTGTAGCTCAGAGAGGCCTGAAGCCTCCAGGTCCAGAGTTATTGAGGCCTCATAAAGGGGAGCCTGGGTCTTCAGTCTCCTGGCATTCTCAGGCTCTTTGGGGGGTTAAATTAAGTATGGAAGCCAAGTGGAAATGATGGTGCCAGGAGCCACGTGTCAGCTGAGGTGACCTGCGCTGCTCAGATGGGTCTGGAGACTGGGTGCGGGCGTCAGCCTCCGCGGGGTGGCGGGAAGCTGTGCACGACGGTCCAGGCTGCGAAGTGCGGGCAGTTCCGATGTCAGGTCCAGCTGCATTTGCTGAGCGCATCCTGCCCGCCTGTCACCCGGTGTGGGCTGCCCTGTCCTAGGTCACGGTTACAGGCGGGGAGTCTAAAGAGTCTCAGGTGCCTCCAGGAGCACTTTGGAGCCAAGGAAGTTTCACCAGCAGAGACCAGGAAGGCAGAGGAGGTGGCGCTTTTTATCGGATGTGGAAAGCGTGGGCTGTGATGAAGCATAGGGACCGGCGTTCTCTTCCTTCTGCCCTCTTCCTGCTGGGGCATCGGAAGGCCCTGGATGCCCGCAGCCTGCGGGGGGGGCGCGAAGGGCCCCAGTGTGCTGCTTGGAGACCTCAGAACCCACGGGGTGAGGGTGGGAGCCGCAGGCCAGAGCCTGAGCGCCTGCAGGGTGGGGGGCAGGGCAATCTTGGCCAAGGGGCCTGTTTTTCCTCTGTTGGGTTGAGCTGTCTTTACTCACAACACTTCTGACACCAAGTGTCAGGTTTTGTCCTCCCGACGTCAGTTCTCTGACTGTCCGGGCACCAGTTGGGTGTCCTACAACTCAGCTCAGCTCAGCTCTGACACCGTCTGCCTGGAGGGAGAATCGGATCTCATAGGTTAAAGGGCCTGAAACTACCCCGAGGGATTGTAAGGAACACAGCTCGGGAACAGACAAACGGGAGCAATGCATGAGGTGAGGTATGGGGGTGGGGTGCACCGCTCCCATCCCCCCAGAGCGTTCACCAACTGGGAATCTCCCTGAACCCTGTCCTTGAGGGGCTTTTGCGGAGGTTCCAGTCGGCAGGTACGATTAACTCATTGGCCGTTGAATTAATTGAGTTCATTGAGACTGAGATTAATTCAGTCTCCAGCCCCTCTCCCCCGCTGGAGGCCATAGGATGAGGCTGCAAGTTCCAACCCTCTAACTATGCCTCAGCCTTTTGGTGACCAGCCCCGATCCGATCCTGAAGCTGTTTAGGGGCCCCCAGCTGCCTGTCACCTCATCAGCGTACAAAAGACACCACTCTGGAGATCCCCGGAGTTTTAGGGGCTGTGCCCCAGGAACTGGGATGAGACCAGATACTCATTTATTCCTTTAGCATCCAGGTAACGTGTGAGAGCCTCAGAGCACATCCTTGGGGTGTCGACACCCAGTGAGCTTGGGAAGCGTGAAGGGGAGGGCCAGGGCCGGGAGGAGCATGGGATCTATATTTGCACAGAAGCCTGTTCCAGTCGCTAACGCAAGTGGTTCTGGTCACAGTGAAAGATTCCTTCTTGAGTCTTGATACTGTCTTTCCTCCCACAAAGCCCCCTGTGTGGACCTTTTCTGAGCATTTGGCATCACAGCCATGGCAGACAATAGAATTCTAACAAGATTTAGTAATCTTTATAGGAGACCATTTGAAGTTAGTCTCTTGTGACTATTTTCATAGTTCACTGGGAGAAGGAGAATGAGGTGCAAAGTGTGAATTTTGATGCTGGAACTGAGGTCTGACTTAGCTTTGCAGTGGGAGAGGCGGCCTCGCCCCTCAGACTCTGTCCACGTGAGGAACAGTAAATATTCTGAGGTGCACTCACCTGAATGCAGAGGTGGGCTTCAGAGTGATGTGCTTGTGGGACGCCAGGCCCCCAGTCGCCATCTCACTGGTGAATAAACTCCCCCTTTTCCCTTTCCTTTGCCTCTGTTCCGAGGGGCAAACTTTCCCAGACGGGAGGGGGGACCTGATCTTTGGTCAGTGATGTGTGAATGGCTATAGGATTTCTGAAGAAATTAGCGCTTGTTTAGGGCTGGTCTCCGTGGGGATTATCAGCAGCTGAGGGTCCCCTGCTGGATACCTGAGAACAAGTTCATTTAGAAGGTGTCTCAGCCCGTGAGTGCTGTTTCTGCAGAGCTGATAAAGGCAACGATCGGGCACGCGCGCCGCAAGCTGTTTCTCTTCCCACGTTATTGTTCCAGGGTCTTGACGGTGATTTGGCCACACGCCTGTATCTTGCATGGATCGCCCTAAAAACAAGGTTAGGGACCACGTTCTGATGGTTCTGTAACTCTCAGTGCTAAGGTTGAGAACATAGTGCGCACTCCATACGTGTTGGGGGAGTTGGATCCAGGAGAATTCAGGAGAAAAGTCACGAATTTCAGGGCCCAGGTGAGCATGTGAAAAGGTGGTTAAGGAAGGGGGCACCAAGCATTCGGCGGTCGGCTGTGAACTCCTGGGTTGATGAGAGACTTGGGGTGGTGCGCCGTCTTCAACGACAGATCTGGCATAGAAAGAACACACTCTTCCTTCAGGGGAATCGATTCTAAACTGAGATTTATTTGGGGGTCGAGGTAGCAGTGTGAGTCTTCACCCTTTCTACACAAATGACTGCAGCTGGGTAAAAACAGAATTAACTGCCTGAGCTAGGATTTCCAGCCCCCCACATTCGCTTTTCGTACTAAGGACCCTTCATACTATTGCAGGTTGCCTCCTTCACTTACGTGAAGGAGAAGGGCCCCAGCGTCACCCCGTGCCTGCATTGTCCTGGCCCAGCCACTCCTAAGTCGCTGGGAGCAAGTGCCAGGTGAGGAGAGGATGCAGGCTGGGCGTGTGTGATGTGGCCGCTGTGTCTGCAGTTTGGAAAACCCAGCACTTTTTTACCCAAGTAAACCCTCACTCCGCAGGTGCGTGTCTGAGGCCCTCCTCACACAGAGCGGGAGCCCCAGGGATCCTGCTGCTCACGGGGCCGTCTCCCCAGTCCCAGGCACATGGAACCGGGTCACTGGTACATGACAAGGGCACAGAGGGTGGATGGGCAAGGATGGAAAGGTGCAGTGAGGGCCAGGAGGGTCTGCTCTGCCCGGTCCCCCCGTTGGTCAAGGCTCCAGCCCTGCCGCAGGCTACATTGTGAACAGGTTGATGACTTGAGCTGATGACCGGGCTGGAGCAGGGTGGTCAGGCCCCGTCGGGGTGAGCTCACTGGTAGGTAGGATCTGGGAGACGACTTTGATAGAACCGTGCACGAGCCGTTCCTGGGGGCCTGAGCCATGCCTGCGGCGTGGCCGAGGGCTGCGGGGTCAGCGGGAGGGGCTGCTCGTGGTGGCTGCCACACCGTGACATCCATGGGACCGGTGGACGTGGACCCAGGAGACCGGAGGCTCACGTGCCAAACCAGAACATTCTGCTCGCCCGAGAGCGGCCCGAGTGCGGCCCGAGTGTCCCGAGTGAGGGGCCCCATGGGAGAGGAGAGCCTGTCGTCCGTGGGCGGTGCCTGGGGTAGCCTTGGCCAGGGTTTGGGGTTGGGGAGCAGCAGATGAGCCTTCCTGTCCCTCCTGAGCAGCTGTGCTGGGCGATGTGGGCAGGGTGTGTCCCCTGCCTAGTCTGGGGGGGCTGCTGTCGCACAACTGGGGCTTAGACAACACACACTCCCCTCCCACAACGTTGGAGGCTGGACGGCCTAGATCAAGGCACTGGCAGATTCAGTGTCTGGCGAGGGCCTCTTTCTGGTTTGCGGACGCCGTCTTTTCCGTCTCCTCCCGTGGTGGACGTACAGTACACGCTGGATCTCTGGTCTCTTCTTTGCTTCCTTCCAGTTTTACTGGGATGGAAGTGACATGCGGCACCCTAGATGTGTAAGGTGTAGAGCGTAATGATCTGGCCGACGGCCATCGTGAAATGACCACAGTATGTTTAATGAACATCCAATCGTCTCATATAGAGACAAAGTAAAAGGGAAAAAAAAGTACTTTTCCCTTATCATGAGAACTCTTAGGGTTTACTCTGTCAACTTTGTATATAACATGAGCAATGCTGATTATGTTAACCATGTTGTACTGTTACATCTGGGCTCTTCCTCCAAGGGTCCTATTCCCATTATGGAGACCCCACCCTCATGACCTCATCTCACCCAGTGAACTCCCAAAGGCCCCACCTCCTAACACCATCACATTGGAGGTTCGGGGTTCAACATGTGGATTTGGGGGCACACAGCGATGCAACCAATAACAGCCTTTTGGGGGTCCCATTCCTGCCTGTACCATCCCTTCAGGATTCAGGTGTCCTTGTGGCTGGAGCATTGGGAGCTGGCTGGGCTGCGCTGCTTTCTGGCCACTGGGAGGGCTGACTGGCCAGCGGGAAGCTGCTGACAGGGCTGAGCAGAGACGGAAGAGGACTCATCACACAGAGACAATGAGAAGTCATTAAGGATTCATGCTGTTAGATTTTATAAAAGTAATAACAGTAGATGAAATTGTTAAACATGGTAGTTTTGAATATGCCTACATCTGGGTCAGTGTTCAGCCCCACCAGATCTGCCCACCACACGTAATAGTGCATTTCAGAGCCGCTGGTCATCGTTTTCCGAGCATTTCTCCTTTGGGTAAATCCTAGGTGTCTGTGATCCTTCCTCAGATCTCGACTTCTGAGCTGAGGGACCAGCTTGTAATACCTTATGCTGGAAACCTAGAACCCACAGTCATGACTTACTGCATGTACTGAACCATCCAGAGGAAGAAAAGATGTTTCTCTTTGAAAATAGAAAGTCTCAAGCTGGGGGCTGGACTTTGGGGTGCACCCTGTGACTTGGCGAATGTTGATAACGGGCTGTTTGCAGAGTGGTGATAAAGCTTCCGAACCAGATTGACTCTGACTCTGTTTCCTGTCAGTTTATTCAGTGAGGAGGGGAGAAATCCTAACCAGCTGTTGGCCGAGCCTCATTCATGTAAAACCATTGCTTGCCTGAACAGTAAATCCTGTGCTTTCTCCACGAGCTATAGCGTTTTCACTTACTTTCCTGTTACCCCCTTTTTTTTTTTAACCTCTCGAGGGAAGAAAGAAAGTGCAAAAGAAAGAAAAAGAAAAGAAAATAGAGGCAAATACTTTGCATTTCTAGAAACAGCATGTACAAAGGACCCGTGGAAGCACTTAATGGCCTCATTGTTGGAGGGAGAGGGCAGGAATCCTCTGGAATTCCTAGGATGGGCGGGAGAAGCTGCTGCCAGAGCAGAGGGAGGGAGACCGCTAGGAGAGCCGGGGTGCGGGGCAGGGAGCGGGGAGAAGCAGGCAGGACCACTGGTCTGAACCTTGACTACAGTTCTTCCTAGAAAGATAAATGTTAATTCTGCATAAGGAATTCGCATTCCTCATTGTGAAAACTCCAACCCAGGAGTCAGCAGAGTAGAGTTTCTCTCGCTCTCTGTTCATCCTGGTGGCCTCCTGCCGGTCAGAGTTGTTCAGGGTTCTTCTGGGTCTTTTTCTGTCAAATTCCTGGACAGGCCCATGCATGTTTGTTACTTTCCTCCTTTTGACATGAGCACTGCCTTAGCTCTTAGCCCTCTCCCTCATCCACCTGCTAGTCACCCTTTGTCAAGTGCCGCCTCTTCCTTGTGAGGAGCACTTGTGGGAGTTGCATCATTCAGTCCTCGAGTGAGCTTGGGACTGTTTCATTCTCATCACAGGGTTGAGAAGTTGAGGCCTTGGAGGAGGCAGGCTGCTCCCCGGGGTCGAGCCAGGCCCTCGCTTTGTGGGGTTCGCCTACCAGCCCAGAGAATCCCTGCCCTGGAAGACTGTCACCAGGCTCCCACTGGGATGTGTTTTCATGTGCTCAACAAAGCTTTGAACCCTTGGCCTTTGCTGAGAGCTGAGGATGTTACAGTGTCCAGGACAGATGTGGTCCCCGGCTGCAGAGTGGCTCCTTGGTGGGGACACAGACACAGTGTCAGTAGCAGGAAAGCAGCCCCAGCACCCCTGGATGTGTTTGCAGGACCAGCGGGGTCCTGGGGCCGGGACAGGGTGGAGAGGATGTGGGGAGGGTGTTACCAAACTGAACACAGGCCCACTCGCCTGAGTGCATGCAGCAAAACCCATCAACAGACAGTGGGTTGTGGTGAAGGAAAGGACAGCGTTTATATTGCAGGCGCCAAGTAAGGAGAATGGGCAGCTCGCACTCAAAAGACCCAAACTCCCAGATGGCTTTCAGGGAAGGGGTTTTCAAGGGCAGCATTTGGGGTGAGGGTTGCAGCTTCTGATTCGTTGGTGGTGCGGTGACAGGAATCTTCAGCACCAACCTTCTGGTTCCAACCAGTCTGGGGTCTACGCTTTTGCTCAGCATGTCATCACCATCCTCCACCTGGGGTGTGAGGGAGGGTCTTAGTTTCTGCAGAACAACTCAAAGATATACATCAGATTGTTAAGTTTGTCTCTTGAGAAGGAGCTAGGACTCTGTTTTATTGATAAACTATTGTCATTACTTTTCTCGCTGGACTGCTTTTCCTTTGTTTCTGTATCTCCTCCCTTCCCTAATTAGTAACTGCTTGAGTCTGCTCTTTGGAACTCAGGGAAGCCCTAGGAGACTAAAGCCTTTTTCTACAAACAAGGAACGGGGACATAGAGGGGCTTTTGTACCCGGGAGGTCCCCAAAGGGTCCTGCTCGGTTTCAGTCCCCCCTTTTCTTTGTTAACTCTTCAATCTTGAGGGGAACAGGTGCACAGCTAGAAAGGGAATAACATTTTGGATAGAGAGGTTAATCAAAAACTTGGCAGGGGAGTTTGGTTTTATTGGGACTCAGTTTCAAGGGGAGGAGGAAGAAAGGTGGGGTCACCCCTGAGAGAGGACACAGAACCTGCAAGGGCCACAAGGAGGGAAGTGGCAGGACTTGGGGGAGGCCGGTGGGCAGGGTGGATCTTGGGTGAGCACTCCCTGGGAGCCTGAAGGGGACGCAGGGCCCCCGGGTCTGGGCTGGTGGCTGTTGGTGGGTGGTGGGGTGTGTCTGAAGCCCACTGCTGGCTTGAGAGGGAGTGAAGATGCAGTGGATGCTGGGAGCCGGGTCCAGGTGAGATGGGAGTGGTGGCCTGGTGTAGGAAGGCAGTGGGTGGATTTCAGACGCTTCTGACAAAATTAAGTGGCCTGGTGGGCTGCACGGGCGGGAGGTGTGAGAGGCAGGAAGGCCGGAGGCACCCCGGGTTCTGCATGCGTGCCTGGTGGGAGCCGATGCTGGGAGCTGCGGGGGGTGGTATCGAGCAGGTGTGTCTGGGTTGTCTCCAGCTCTCCCGTCGCACACGTGTGGATGAGGATCAGTTATGAGAAGTGGGATTCCTGCTCCTAAGACTGAAGTTTAGGGGATGCTGCCCAGTTGTCCCCCCAGAGCCTGTTCAGGGAACCCCACCTACGACTCAGGAGAGCCCCCCTGCTCCCAGGCCATCCTCAGCTCTCGGGGATCATCCCAGTTTTTAAATTTTTCAGCAATCAGATGCATCAAAATTTGTGGCTCATTTGTTGCTATTATAATTTATGTTTCCATGGTTGCTTGTGAAGCTGAGTGTGTTTCACATGTGTATTTGGCGAATTGTTTGCTTCTGTCCTCTCCCTGCTCTTACGTTGGGCTGCTCATCCTATGTTATTTTAATAAACGAGAGACTTACTGAGTGCCGATTGCTGCCTGCGTTGATAGTAGTTTCTCCTGAGGCTTTATGCGCGTCTTTGGACTTTGCACAGAGGGTCTTCTGCTGTAAAGGAGCTGATTTCTCCTTCCTGGCCTCCTGGTGAAGAATCTGGCTTCAAAGCTCTTCCTCGGGCTTCCCTGGTGGTGCAGTGGTTGAGAGTCCGCCTGCCGATGCACGGGACGCGGGTTCGTGCCCCGGTCCAGGTAGATCCCACATGCCGCGGAGCGGCTGCGCCCGTGAGCTATGGCCGCTGAGCCTGCGCGTCCAGAGCCTGTGTTCCGCAACGGGAGAAACCACAACAGTGAGAGGCCCGCGTACCGCAAAAAAAAAAAAAAAAAAAGCTCTTCCTCACCCAGATTTTGTAGCATTATTCTTCCAGATTTCCTCTCAGGCGGTTTTATCCTGCTTGCCATTGATCCATCGGGATTGATGGCAAGTGAGAACTCCTTCGGGGCTTGTTGGGTGTGAATGATGCTAGATCTCAATCTTATGTCGTCGTTTGCCTCATCCAGACTCCTTCCTGGGCTCTGGACCTGTGTCTGCTGCTGCCTGTGGGTCAGTGGGCAGGGCCCCCGGCCAACTGGGGTGTTCATTAGGTTGGGGGGCGGTCCTGGTGTGCTCTTCACTGGCGGGGGAGTGGGCTTCCCTCACCAGAAAGCGGTGCATCTCTACCTTCATGTCCTCCTGCAGGTGTCTCTCAGGTTCCTCATTCAACCTTTTGCTTTTTTCCAAGGGCCTGGTATGTATTTTTTCTTTTCTTTTCTTTTTTTTAAATTTTTATTTTATATTGGAGTCTAGTTGATTAACAATGTTGTGTTAGTTTCAGGTGTACAGCAAAGTGACTCAGTTATACATATACATGTACCTATTCTTTTTCAAGTTCTCCCATTTAGGTTGTTACAGAGTATTGAGCAGAGTTTCCTGTGCTCTACAGTAGGGCTTTGTTGGTTATCCATTTTAAATACAGCAGCGTGCATACGTCAGTCCTAAACTCCCCAGTATATCCCCCCCCATCCTTCCCCCACCCATGACCCCATAACCATAAGTTCGTTCTCTGTTTCTGTTTTGTAAGTTCATTTGTATCATTTTTTTTTTAAGATTCCATGTAAGTGATATCATATGATATTTGTCTTTCTCTGTCTGACTTACTTCACTTAGTAGGTTAATCTCTGGGTCCATCCATGTGGCTGCAAATGGCATTATTTCATTATTTTTTATGACTAATATTCCACTGTGTATGTATGTATACACTACATCTTCTTTATCCATTTCTCTGTTGATGGACATTTAGGTTGCTTCCATGTCTTGGCTATTGTAAACAGCACTGCAGTGAGCATTGGGGTGCATGTATCCTTTCAGACCATGACTTTCTCCAGGTGGTACATATTTCTTAAGTAGGTGACTTCTGTTGCATCTGTGGATAACACTATTCTCCCATTAGAAGTTCTCATCGTCTTGCAGCGTCATCCAGAAGAGCCGTGGACGTGTGGGCTCTGGGATCGCCACCTTATTAGATGCTCATGTGAGCGCTAACATTTTCCAGCCAGTTGTCCAACATTTTGTCTGTAAATAATGCCAGGCTTATTATCTTTTTCTAGTCAACATTTACACCACATTTCTGTTCCTTATCTCACTGTATTGTCTAGAACCTCCAAACAGTTGTGGCTAGTACTGTAACCGTGGGCTTCCTGCCCTAATTTAATGGGGAGGGTGTTGGTGCCTCTTCCTTCTGTTGGCCACCTGCCCGCAGGAGGTGCCTGTTATCTGGTTAAAAGGGCTTCTTATTTTATGCCTCATCACTGAAATCTCAGTTACCTGCAAGCAGGGTATCCCCTCCACCCCCTACGCCCACCCCCTCCAGTTATCCTCTATGCTTTGAATTTCAGGCTCTTCCTTTTGGCTGTTTTTTCCTCTAAAAGAAAAAAAAACCAACAACTGTGCTGCAAACAATGGAATTGAAAGACACAAAAATGAAAAGCAGCCTTACAAATAAGTGCAAAAGGTGTCTATTCTCTTTTCTTATCACACAAATGATATTTCATCCACAAGATAATAAAGCAGGTGAGGTGGATTCAAACATCTGTGGATATAAATCTCGGCTCTTCCGTGTGACCTAGGTGGGTACTGCGTTGTCTCCTGGGCTTGGTTTCTCCATCCGTCAAATGGGGTGATAATTCCGCCTTAAAGAATTGACAATATTTAGTTACTCTTAGTTAAGAGCCACTCATTTATGTGTGTCTCATTATGTGTCCCACATGTATTTACTCCTAATCTTTGGGAACCTCTGACATGGGAGGTCGTAGAGCATTTGGTGAGGTATCTGATGTGTATGAGGTGGTAGGACAAGGGTCATGGCCATCTCTGCAGTCATCACGGTGTTACCTTCATCTTGGGTGACCTCGTCAGAGGAGTCAGGGAACGGGGAGCCCAGGGATTCCAGTGCCACGGGTCCTGTGTGTGCCAGTAGTGGAAGCTTGGTGATTCGGACTCAGTCTCCAGTTAGGATAGCATGTGCTGCTATAATGGAATTGTAACACTCATATTCATAAGCCCAGCCCTTTGTGATGGATGCTAGCACGGATTTCTGTGCCAGCACTGCACTGTTTTAATTACTTGTGCTTTAGAGTGTCTTTCTCTGGGATGGGAGTAATTCTCCCTTAATGTTCTGTAATGGGCAGTCTTACCATTTATTTTATTTTGTCAGTTTTCATGACTTCAGATGGATACTGCCTTTCATTGACAGAATTAATTTTAATTTTTAAATTAATTACTTTGAAGAGAATCAAAACCTTTGTGATGCTTCTTATCTTCCCATTTAGGAACTTATGTTTCCATTCACCCAGACCTTTTATTTCTCTCACGGAGGGGTGGTGATATTCTTTAGTTTATGTTATAGGGCTGTTCGAAGGACCGAACTAATGCCTGCATGTGTATGTGTCAGCTATGGAGAGCGGGTCTTTTCCGTCTGTCATCTGGTCAGTTACCGTGTGCGTGTGCGTGCATGTGTGTGTGTGTGTGCACGCGTGTGTGCGTGCGTGTGCGTGTGTGTGTGTGTGTGTGTGTCCTGCCCCTCACTGCCCTGCGACTCTGGGCTAGTTTTGGGGAGAAGTGTCCTGTCTTTTCCAGGGAGGCAGTCCCTTCATCCAGCTGCATTTCCGTCCTGTGTGGCCTTGGACAGGCTTCCTCTGGATAACCCATCTTGGGGCTTGCTTGGCGTCCCCTGGAAGCCCCATGGTGAGGACTCATAGGCCCCTTGCTTCTGCTTGACCCTAGACTTGAGCACCGGGTGGGGTCTGGGCCCATTCATATGTTTTGGATAAGTTTTGTCGGTTTTCGTGGTGGCTTCCAGTTGGGAAGCTCTTTCTGAGACCTGAGTGCCCCGTCCTGGGCCACGCTCTCCATCCTGTGGAGCCCAAGGTTCTGCTGGTGGACAGGCTACCGCGGGACATGCCTTCCTGGCTGGGGCCAGGGTGTCACTGCTGAGTTGTTGCCAGACCTTTGCTGTGTGTCTGTGGTTTGAAAGCATGATGTCGGCATTTGGGTGGGAACGTCCCTCTGTTTTAACTTCCTTGTGTTGCCAGCATCCTTCATCCTCAACGTTCTGTCATCTGTGCCTGGGAAGCAGCTGTGGCATCGCTGGGATGCAGGTCCCGTCTAGGTGCACCTGACAGCACCGAGCACCAGTGCAGATCCTCAGCTTTAACTGTGGTTCTCCTTTAAGCTGACCACAGGGTCTGGCAACAGCGTTCTGAAACTTTATAATTACTTATAAAACTTTGCCTTTTCTTCGATTCCCTTTCATTCATGTATTTCTCAGTTTGTCTTCATAAGCGCCTTCTTACTCTGTGAAAACAGAGTGGCCTGTGAGATCAGTAAAATACTGAATTTAAGTTTTTTGATGAAAGGTATTCTGTCCCCTTTTGAGAGGCCCCAGACTTCATTCCAAACAGGCCAAATAGCCTCATCATGAAACTTGGGATTTGTTGAGTGTCTAAATAGTCATTGTTATGACTCTAAATATTTAGTGTGAGAAAGCTAGACAGAAGGAAAACTTTATATTAACTCAGGAATTTCTGGAAGATATCAGAGCCACTCAGCAGACATCAAGAGGTCCTTTGTTCCTGAAATATTTTCAAAGTAAGTTAAGACATTTCTTTTTTGCCCAAGTTTGTATATTCTTTAAGATGTCAAGTTTATGTCGTGTCTGCCTGTGAAACTGCGTGAGAAGCGCTGTTTTGCCTGATCAGCGATCAGCTCCCAGAGAGTTCCATGACTTCTGTGGGTGTGGGTGCAGCCAGCCAGGTCCCCGCAGGACGCCTTTGGGGCTGTGCTTGGCGGGGGGTGTGGGAGGTGGAGGTCGCAGCTGTGGGTGCCGGATGGGGCCATGGAAACAGCCCCTAGAGGTTTGTTCCTGATGAGGTGCTATATCTTAGTAACTCTTTTCAGTTCATCAGGTTCAAGAATCATGTTGTCTTTTTTTTTGTCTCCTGTAAAGTGCAACATCCACTTTCTTAAAAATAGACAAAAATGGTTGAAGTGGTGAGCAGCTTGACAGGCGACTATATGTCATTTTTCTTTAATTGTGGATTAACTTATTTTGCCCATTATAAAAAGTAAATCTCCCAAACGTATGTTGTCAGTTGGAAGGCGTAAGCCTGAAAGGTGCATTTGGAGGTGGTCCTGGGGTATTTGGATGGGCCTCCAGGCAAAGGTTAGTTCTCTGGTGATGAGGGATACCTCTCAGAATGAGATGGTTAGAGGTGATGACAGGCATATATGATACACTGTCATAATGTGACCTGGTAACCTTGCCAGACACACCAGCTCGTTGTCGTTCAAAGACCCTCACGCCTGTGTGACCATGCGCCTTTTTTTTTTTTTTGTAAAACTTGTGGTCAACTTAGCCACTTGAATTTAGAGGTGTTCCACTCAACATAAACATTATAACACTTTCCAGACTTACAGATTCTTAGAGGACCTTTCCTTCAATGCCTTTGCTTGTACAGGTGATATTCAGCTTTGAGCAAATAATCTTGTGTCGGGTGTCTCCCCTTTTGATCCTAAAAGGTCAGCATCACCTCTAAACATCAGCAGTCTTTACAGCTTGCAGGTAGCTGACATGTTCAGCACCTGACAGTGGGAGACTTGTGTGACATGTCCTAGTCACAGTAACTAGCATTTGTCTCACATTTACCGTGTGTTGGATCCTAAGTCTTTAGGTGCATGCCCTCACTTCATCCTCATAAAAGCCCTGGAGGGAGATACTATCTTGGTGTGGATTTTGTAGCCGGGGACCCTGAGGCTTAGGGAGTTGGTGATCCACCCACAGGTCACCTGCTGAGATGGGGTGAGGTCAGGAGGCGGCCCAGGCTGTCTGGCTCCCACGCCTGATTCTTAGCCGCTGTGCGCAGCAGGACCTTCTGCAGTGGTTTTCTACTTTCTGGACCCGTGACGTCTTCCATGTCAGGTCGGAGGCAGGGCAGGTTTTGCTTCCACTTGTTGAATGATCAGGGTAAGTTAGTTTAACTTCCCTGAGTGATGTGTTCTCCACACAAGGACACCATGTCACAAGCAGTGACCATCTCAGATAAACAGGCACAACGGTGCTCAGGACTCCCGTCCACGGAGCGTTTGCTTTGTGCCGATCTCCCTGTTAAGTCCTCGAGTGAGTGCGTTTCATTTGGACTTGGGGAGGCTCAGCGGTGTTCCAGGGCCGTGCGCTAAAATCCTCCGGGTGGCGGGCTGTCTCCCCTCTGCCCTGTGGCGGTGCCTAGGTGAGCAGACACTCCCCTGCAGCAGGGCGAGCTTTCACCTTGGTCCCCACCGTCTCCTCCACCCCTAGAACACTGCCCCGGCCCCCAGAAATAGCAGTTGGATCCTTGGATTGAAGGATATAGACAGGGTTCGAACTCCCTCCCTTGGAACATGCAGGGGCCACGTGCAGAGCCTTCCAGAACCGTGGGCCGGAACCTGGTCTGAGATGAGGATGGTCCCTGTGGGGTGGTGTGAGGGCTGCAGCCTGGGAGGACCTGGGAAGGACGTGGGCTGTGATCTGGGCCCCAAGCTTGCCTGACAGGTAAACTTGGCCTTGCAAGTGGGTGGAGGCCTGCCTGTTCCTTACCCGCCTGCTTCGGGGGGTAAGGGGGGGGTGGGAGGGGAAGCTCGAGGGCAGTGACCTGGGACCAGTGGCTTCGCGTGGCTCTTCTGGTGTCTGTGGGCATTTGTCCCTGCAGTCAGTTGACAGGGCATCTAGAAACCTGCCTCTTGTGGACTTCTTTCAAAAAGAGTCTGTCTTTTAGACGGTCTTCTTGAAAAAAACAACTTCTGGAGGCCTTTTTTAAAACTTGTATTCCTGGGCGCAGGGCATACAGTTCACATTTGTGCAAGTTCAGCGCGTTCAGTGACGGCCTCTTTGCCTTTCAGCTTTGGAGTTGGGCACCATGCTGAGCCCGCGGAGGGGGCTGCGGGGGGCGATGACCCCGTGACTGTGACCGGCCGCCGCTTCTCACTTGGGTCCTCTCGGTCCAGCCAGGCGGCCACCAGACACCCAGAGCCCCAGAAAACCCCGACAGGTAAGCTCTGTTTGGTTTCTTTGCAGGGGACAGGTCTGTTCACTGTTGATTAAGGGGAGATCGGTAAATGCATCTTATTGCATCAGTAAGTGCATCTTATTGCATCAATAAATGCAGGCAGAGGCATCTCACTAGGCGCTTCCTTTCCAGGTTTCTGAAGGGAGCCTCCACCTGCTCTGTGGCTTCCCCCCTTTCCCATCTTTGAGCTGAGGTGGGTGTGGGTGGGAGATCTCGAGGGGGTGGGTCCGGGTCCTGCAGACCCCGCTCTGTGCCGCCTGCCGTGCTGCTCACTCATTCCAGCCTCCTTGCTGGAGTGGGTGGTGGTCTGCTCCCAGGTTATTCTGAGATGAGCCCTCAAGAGTTGGCAGCTGGTAGTTTTAGAGCTGGGCCAGAACAGAACCGGGGTGGAGGGCCGTACTCAGACTGTTTTCCAACCCTGTGTTTGGGGGTCTTCCTACTTTTAGCACTGCAACTGGGGGCACATACATCATGAAGGTCTAGGGCAGGTGCTGGCCCCTCCTGCTTCACTGCTTCCTGAGGTGGCCGCTCTGGGGATGGACCTTCTCTCTCAACCCAGCCGGCCAGGGGCTGGATTCTTATGTTGCTGTTGGGGGTCTGAGATGGTAGTTAGAGAACTGAGGCTGGAATGGTCTTCCAGCAAAGGCGCCTGCGGGGGAGCCTTTGCTCCTACTGGAGAGTGTATCAGTCAGCTCAGCCGCCATAACAAATACCACATTCTGGCTCACAATCATGGAGGCCAGAAGTCCAAACTCCAGGTGTGGGCAGGGCTGGTTTCTTCTGAGTTCTCTATCCTGGGTGTGTGGATGGCCGTCTTCTCCCTGTGTCCTCACATGATGTGTTTCTGTGTCCTCTTCTTATAAGGACGCCGTCATATATGGGAACAGGGTCCCTGTGAAGACCTCATTTTACCTTAATTACATCTTTAAAGATCCTGTCTTCAAGCACAGTCGCATTCTGAGGTCCCGGATGTTAGGGCTTTAACATGGTGCTGTTTGAATTTACCCCCTAACAGAGGGGAACCGCAGACCAAGTGGCTGACAGGGCTGGGGGATTGGGGCCCGCAGTGCTGGTGTGAAGGCTGTGGCTCTGTCCATGTCCATCTTGCCTCCCTCTCCCTTTCGCATTTCATTTCTCCACCTCTTCCTTTCTGTTGCCTACCTGCTGACCTTTTACTCCCCTCGGGGTTTCCTTTACTGTCCACAGAGCAGAAAAGAAGGGTTTTTAATCCTTTGTGTTCACTGGGTTCATTCAGCAGATGCTTCCTGAAGAGTCAGCCTTATCTTAGAGGTCGAATAACATTGTACATAACCTGTTCCAAGTTCAAAAAGTGCACATGTGAACTTTCCGTGTTTCTCTCCAGATGGTGGTCAGGACAGTTGATTTTTTCCTGGGGTGTGACATTCTTAATGAGGCTTCTCGAACTTTCTCGAACTCTCATGGCCCTTGTGGTGAACAGCTTGTGCCTTCAGACAGGCTGCTTTTTGTGAAGCAGGGGGCTTTACCCTCTTCTCCCAGAAGAGGTGAACAGAGGTCACAGAAGTGCTCAGTCTCCCAGGAGAATGAATTATAGTGAACACACGTGCTCTGTGGCTGATTACAGCGCCACCTCTTTGGTGTCCGAGGCCCAGGGCGCAGGTGCTGGCCACCGGGGGCTTTGTCTTGTCTCTGCGTGAACTGCATGGTGCGCAGGGAAGACCCCTGCAGGGTGGGGTCTGGATGATGCTATCGCGCTGGCTCTCTGCTCCTTTGTGCTGCTTTCTCTTCATCTGTGACCCTGAGCCCTTCTGAGTGGTCCTGAGATGCCTGGAGGGTGGGGACTGTGTATGTTTCTGGCGAGCCTTCACAGAATCAGAGAGACACGTCTGAAAAAGGCAAGAAACACCCCTGAGCACCCTGAGACCACACTTCTTGGAGCACCTGACCAGCCTACACCTCCTGTCCTTCTGGTCAGATCAGTCAAATGCAAAGACGTGAGCCTGTGGGTTCTGACGGCCTGGCCAGGCACCTCTCGGCATGGACACAACATTGAAATGAAGCCTCGTTTCACAGTTAATCCTGTTTGGGGCTTGAAATCTAATTATCAATGCAGTTTAAGTAGTGGGGTCTGCTGGTGTGGAAGGCGTCGCGCGGGGCTTCTCTCGCTCACCTCCGAGGGTGGGAGCTGCGTCTGTGGCCGCCCCGGTCCCCAGAGGGATCAACAGGTGTAGTGACTAAAGGGTGGCCCCAAAGATTGCCCTGGGGTGGGGAGTGGATTTCCAAAACTTTTTCAGCCCCAGATCGCTTCCTTGACCTGGGCTCTCTCCCCGCATGAGTGTGCCCCTGTTTCTTCCCTGTGTCACCATGACACCTCTTCCCCAGGGATGAGAAAGTCTTCAACTTTTTAAAGCCAGTTTGTATTATTCTGTGGCTGCACACTGCACCCTTAGACCTGGCCAGACAGAGTTGGGGGGCAGGGTGGGCTCCACGCTCAGGCCATTGCCGTTGGCCATCTGAAATGTGCATCTCCTCCAAGGCAGTGCCAACCTCTAGGGGGCAGGGTGGAGCCCCTTTACACCCTTGATGAGCCCCTGCAGTAAAGGGAACACATTGGACCAAAGTTAGACTCTGCTTACCTGAGCACATTAAATAATGTGTCTGATTGAAACCATTAGTAGATTTGTTCTCACTTCCCTGACTTTTTTCTACTCATTCTGTAAGTTCCTCGTTAGCACCCATGTGGTTGGTACCAGGTCTGACTAGGCGCTGGGGCCACCTTGGTCTGCATACACGGGACACACCTTAGTAGCAAAACTCCATAAAGAACTCATGTTCTGGGGCTTCCCTGGTGGCGCAGTGGTTGAGAGTCCGCCTGCTGATGCAGGGGACACGGGTTCGTGCCCCGGTCCGGGAAGATCCCACATGCTGCGGAGCGGCTGGGCCCGTGAGCCACGGCCGCTGAGCCTGTGCGTCCGGAGCCTGTGCTCCACAATGGGAGCGGCCACAACAGTGAGAGGCCCACATACGGCAAAAAAAAAAAAAAAAAAAAAAAAAAAAAAAAAAAAAATTTAAAATCC
>NW_006773444.1:553132-587009 GCF_000442215.2 Lipotes vexillifer | reverse complement strand
GGGCGGGCCCAAAAAGTGGGGGGCCCCCAACCAAAAAAAAAAAAAAAAAAAAAAAAAAAAAAGAACTCATGTTCTGGGGGCTTCCCTGGTGACTCAGTGGTTAAGAATCTGCCTGCCAATACAGGGGACACAGGTTCGAACCCTGGTCTGGGAATATCCCACATGCCATGGAGCAACTAAGCCCGCGTGCCACAACTACTGAAGCCCGTGTGCCTCAACTCCTGAAGCCCGTGCGCCTAGAGCCCGTGCTCCGCAACAAGAGAAGCCATGACAATGAGAAGCCTGCACACCGCAACAAAGCGTAGCCCCTGCTCTCTGCAACTAGAGAAAGCCACGTGCAGCAACGAAGACCCAACGCAGCCAAAAATAAAATAAATAAAAATAAATAAATTTGTTAAAACAAAACTCATGTTCTTTTGGATCTGTGAGTTGGGTGGAACCTGGTCCCCTGGAGTGTCAGAAAGATGCTGCATCACAAAATAAGAGGGTCCAAGAAGGACCATTTGGAGGCTAATTAGAGAAGCGGTTACTGTCACCACAGGCTTGTTACATAGTGTCTGGCCAGGGCGCCCAGTGCCTGGACGTAGGTGAGCCCTCCATGGGAATCGCGGATCCGGGGGTGGTGAAGTGGAGAGGGGGATCGGATGGCAGCAGGGTTCAGAGCACGTCAAGAGGCCCGCTTGATTTGGGGTCATGGGGTCCGATTTCTGTTTTCCCACCCCTTGTTCCAAAGAGGCTTTTGAGTGTTTCCCTCAGGGCTGCAGCCCCCTGGGACCCCGGCTTCACCCTCCTCTGGCCCCATGTTTTGGTTGCTTGGTTTGTTCTCACTGGAGAACTTGTAGGGTTTGACTTGGGTCAGAGCATTGCATCTCCAAGCTTGGCGTCCCTGCAGCGGCCCCGCCAAGGGCCCAGCCTCTGGTGAGCACCCTCCCGCCATGGCCAGCAGAGGTTGTCCTGTCCCCAGCAGTGTGGACAGCAGGAAGGCGCCACTCTCAGTGGCCCTATTGCCCTTGAGATGCAGTCAGAAGAGGGCTAGTTATTGTTGCACTTATTTTATTTTATTTTTTTGCAGTACGCGGGCCTCTCACTGTTGTGGCGCCTCCCACTGAGGAGCACAGGCTCCGGATGCACAGGCTCAGCGGCCATGGCTCACGGGCCCAGCCGCTCCGCGGCACGTGAGATCTTCCCGGACCGGGGCATGAACCCGTGTCCCCTGCATCGGCAGGTGGACTCTCAACCACTGTGCCACCAGGGAAGCCCTGTTGCAGTTATTTTAACTGATTTAGCAAGACAGGGTTTGGCCAAGGGTAGAAACCATTTCACTGCCCAGTTGCATTGATCAGTCATTCCTTCCCATTTACAGTATCGTTTAAGCCAAAGCATTCTCAGAATCTAACTAAAAATGGAATGGCCTCTGCCGCCCTCTTTTCAAGGACAGAAAATCACAGTGTGCCATACCGCTGTTCCGGTCCTTGTGTCAGCTCACCATGAGCAGATCTTTAAGAGACTCTGGTGCACTTTGGCATTGTGCTTTCTTTCCTTCCTTTCTCGGCATCCTCTTGTATTTTGGCTTCTGAATCAACACGCTCCCCTGACACTTCTATTTCTGCTTCTCTGTTTCCCCTCCCTCATCTCCCCCTGTTCACTGTGTGTCTGCTATCTGCACGGTACTGAGGGCACCCTCGTGTTCTTTGGAGCACCCATATTGTCTTATTTCTGTCTCATTTTGGGTATTTAACCCCTCTTGCCCTGAGCTGGTGATGTTGCCTGTGCCTCTCTGCATCGCTGGGTTGAACCAGAGAGCAAGGCTCGTGAGGCGTCTCCGTGACCCTGCTCAGCCAGTGCGACCTCACACGTGGCAGGATCCCAATAAATGTCTGATTTGCCCTGTTGGGTCCAGATACGTTGGGGTCTTATCTTAGCGCATTATTCTCTGATGGAAAGAATCTAAAAGTCACCAAGATTGAAGGAAGAGAAATAACCAGTTTCTCCCTGCTTTGGAGTCACGTGGAGATGTAGCTCTTCTGCTTGCTTTTTTTTCGAGAGTGTTTGTGATTCTCATGGAAGCATGTTTATGACAGCTGCTCTGAGGTCCTCCCAGGGCTACATCTCTCGACTGTCTTTTCTCATGTGAGTTGCAGTTATCCTTGTTCTTGGTACGACAGGTGGGTTTCACTCGCATCCCCGGCATCCTGGGTTTGCGCTGGATGACTGGATCCTGTGTAACCTTTTTGGCGGGGAGCTTCCCTGTTGATGTGCCGACACGGGCCTTGCAGGGTGGATGTCTGCTGCTTCAGGGCCCTGGATGCCCCCTGGTGACCACACCCCTCTCCACTCATGGGTGTGAGTCCAGCTCCTTAGCCCCACTGATGCCTTACCAGAGCACCGTGCCCCTGGTCCTCCGAGAGCAGGTGCAGGTGCTCGGCCTTCTCACTGTGGGGTGGAACGCAGTTCCCACCGGACCCTGCTGGCCCAGAAGATGGGGGAGGGGGAAGAAATACCCATCCTCTCACCTCCTTTTCCCCTCCTGACGCGGGCAGGGCTGGAGGCAAAGCTGGCACTGCCCCTGCAGGGGAGCTGGGTGTCTGCTTCCTCCAGGTGGAGGTAGAAGATGAACCCCTACCCCGCCGGCTGGCATCACGCAGAGGATCTGAGTGGCTCCTGCCTCCTGCTCCATAGAAATTGAAATGGTAATTGAAAATCTACCCACAAAAACAAGGCATCAAGCCCAGATAGTTTTACTGGAGAATTCTATCAAGATTTCAAGGTACAGATAATTCCCACCTCATAAAAACTATTCCCACCTTATTAAAAACAAAAAAAAAAATGGGGGAAGAAGCCACTCCAACTGACTTTATGAAGCTCACACTAAAACCAGAAACTACAGGAAAAGGAAGAAAAAAAAAAAAAAAAAAGAAAAGGTTCTGGTTCTGTTGGGCATCCTTTTCTAGGTTCTTTAGTGGTGGGAACGGGCTTTCTTGGAGCTTTTCTTTTTTAAAAAATATACATATAAATATATTGGTTTTCATATTCTTTTCCATTATGGTTTTTTAAAAATAAATTTATTTATTCGTCTATTTTCAGCTGCGCTGGATCTTCGTTGCTGCGCACGGGTTTTCTCTAGTTGCGGCGAGTGGGGCCTGCTCTTCCTTGCGGTGTGGGGGCTTCTCACTGCCGTGGCTTCTCTTTTTGTGGAGCACAGGCTCTAGGCGCGCGGGCTCAGTAGTTGTGGCTCACAGGCTCTAGAGCGCAGGCTCCGTAGCATGGGCTTAGTTGCTCCGTGGCCTGTGGGCTCTTCCCGGACCAGGGCTCGAACCCATGTCCCCTGCATTGGCAGGTGGATTCTTAATCACTGTGCCACCAGGGAAGCCCTCCATTATGGTTTGTTCCAGGATATTGAATAGAGTTCCCTGTACTATACAGTAGGACCTTGTTGTTTATCCATCCTATATGTAATAGTTTGCATCTGCTAATCCCAAACTTCCAATCCTTCCGTCCTCCACCCCCTCTCCCTCTTGGCAACCACAAGTCTGTTCTCTATGTCTGTGGGTCTGTTTCTGTTTCGTGGATAATTTCATTTGTATCATATTTTCGATTCCACATATAAATGATATCATGTGATATTTGTCTTTTTATGACTTACTTTACTTAGTATGATAATCTCTAGTCCATCCATGTTGCTGCAAGTGGCATTATTTCATTCTCTTTTATGGCTGAGTAATATTCCATTGTATATATGTACCACATCTTCTTTATCCATTCATCTGTCGATGGACATTTAGGTTGTTTCCATGTCTTGGCCATTGTAAATAGTGCTGCTGTGAACATAGGGGTGGATGTATCTTTTTGAATTAGAGTTTTGTCTTGGCGCTTTTGTTGACTGAGCCTGTGAGTGGTTCCTGGCTGGGGACTCCTGCCACGTGCTGTCCTGGGGGTGATAAAGAAACCCAAGTCCTTACTGCTGGGCTCTTCCTCGTGTCCTGAGGCCCCCAGGCTGCCGTTCTCTCCGCCCCTTGCAGACTTCCTCTGCTGGTAGAAGTGCTGTGTCCATCCTTTCTGGGACTGGATCTCCCGACTTTGGCTTTCAGGGTTTCCTCTTCAGTATCTCTTATCCCTACACAGTAGTTGAGTTTCAGGAGGAGGGTCAGAGATGAATCGTTGGCTCCTTGGGAGGTTCAGCCGAAAGATGAAGCTAAAAGTCAGAATTCTGCCAATACCTGTTGGAAGCCCAGTGTTTGTAAAGTGGGCAGTTTTTAATCTTCAGGGCTCAAACTGGAAGGATTATGACTCAGCAATCATTTAACGGCTGATAACTAATCAGGCTCCCATTTTTTTTCGAGTTGCAAGTTCATCTCTGCCATCGTTCCCCGACTCAAAACCAGAAGCTATTTCTTGCCATTGTTTGCGTTCATTAGAGTTGGGAGAAGACCTGATTGCCAATCAGGAAATCTTGGTGCCCTTATTTTGGTGACGACCAGTATATCTGCAAGGCAAGAGCTTCTCAAGACAACTCAACTTGTCCTCAAAAATATTAAGTATTGATGAATTGCTGAGAATGCTGGCTCTTTGAGTATTTAAGTGTAAGGTAACAGGCATTATTTCTTGAAGCTTCGTGCTTTTAAGCAGTGACGATCAACGTCAAAGTTAAATTTGGACAAAGTGCGCTACAGGCAAAAAGCAGTTGGTGTGTTATTTGAGATAAGTAATAGGGATCTAAACCCAGTGTTCTCAGCTCAGGTTCAACCTCTCTAGGATGCCCCTGATGTCACAGGACGTGGTGGAGTCATGCCTGGCCTGGTCCTTGCACTGTCCACAGATAGTGGGAGCTGTAGGCAGTAGATAGCCATGCAGAGAATGTGCTCTATGGAGAGAGGAGGTGCAGAGACCAGATGACGGTGACACAAAGGACAGTGACAGTAATAAAGTGCACTGTGCACGTGTGTGTCAGGGGCTCTTGCTGGTGGTTCTGTAGATTAACTTGTGGGGTCTTCACAGCAGCCTTTGAAGTGGGTATAAAGTCTACCCATTTTATAGAGGAGGACACCAAGGCACCAATAAACTAGATACAGCCCATCCCCACTATTCACTGATCTCATATTGCTAAAATTTATTTGTAACCCCAAACTGATACAATAGATGAGTTTGCATTTTCTAGAATGTTACATAAAGGCGACCGATTTATTTTGTCTGGCCTCTCTGACTCAGCATCTTTATTTTGAGATGCATCTGTGTTGTAGCAAGAACTTGTTCCTTTTTACTGCTGAGTAGTGTTCCTTTGTGTGACTCCATCACAATGGGTTTATCCATCCACCTATCAGTAGACATTTGCACTGTTTCCAGGTTTTTTGCAGTTTCGATGCAGCTGCATTTTTTACTGTGTGGGTCCTTCTTTCTAGGCTCGTAGGAATGCCCTGCCCTCCTTCCATCCTCCTGTCTGGACCTCATCTCCTCCTGCCGAAGTCTGGGGTGTCCGGTTTGAGGCATGGCTGTGGGTCTGCTGGCTAGGTCATCTGCATTCTGGTCTGGGAGAGAGCAGGGGTAGGACTGGTCAGGAAGACGATGTCCAAGGCCAGCTGAGGCAGTGACGAGGCACCAAGACAGAGAGGTCCCCCACCTTACAGCTCTAGACGTGTGTGGACCTCCACCTCTCTAATTCTTGCCGAGTCTGACTGTAGTGTTAGGGGCCAAAGCACTGTGGGTGCCCTGAATCTACCCTTATTTTGTTGACTTTACTCATGTTTCAGATGGTTAGAGATGATTCCTGGGAGCGTAGAGAACTTATTTTAGCTTTCTTCTCAGATAGCCCAGACTGTGGTCTGGGAGGGCCCGTCCCCATCTCAGCAGCAAGTTATCACGGGATGGGACGCGGAGGTCCGTGCAGGCAGAATCTGCGGCCTGGAGAGATCCATCATCTCGGGTGTCTGCTGTTTTTGTCCTCCTAGGAAAGCGGCCAGCAACATTAGACTGGGGACTTGTGGGTCTCTGTGGTATAAAAACTTAGCCCAGGGCTTCCCTGGTGGCGCAGTGGTTGAGAGTCCGCCTGCCGATGCAGGGGACGCGGGTTCGTGTCCCGGTCCGGGAGGATCTCACATGCCGCGGAGCGGCTGGGCCGGTGAGCCATGGCCGCTGAGCCTGCGCGACCGGAGCCTGTGCTCCACGACGGGAGAGGCCACAACTGTGAGAGGCCCGCGTACCGCAAAAAAAAAAAAAGAAAAACAGCCCTTCTGGCCTTGACAGTGGGCTTGACTTGGCTCCACATGTTGAGGAGTAGACAGACCCTAAGCCTGAGAACTGCCTGTGTATTTCTGCCTGCGGTTGGTTATTTGGAATTAAGGCTAGTGTACCCTAGCCTTGCTCGGTGTCTCAATGTCTCTACCTGTTTGTAACCTTGGAAGCTTCTGTTGAACAGGGCTGCCCTGCAGTGGAGGCTTGAAGGAGAATGGCAGTGGGAACCTTCACGTGTGCACCTGCTCAGGTAGAAACGAGGAGAGGTGCAGTAAGGAAACCTCCTGTTTTTGATCTTTGGTCCTTATCCAGTGATGGTAGTGCATTCAGCTTTCCAAATAGTTTGACATATGAATGGTCAGAGCCACATTTCCCAAGGTGTTGTTCATGGTCACCTTTGAAGTTTTGCAGTGGGCTTTCTGCTGTGGTACCTCCTGGGGGAGCTTGGCTCCCTGGGTAGCAGAGGGGGCTCCTTCTAGGGAGCTTCCCCATGGAGAGCTGCCACCGGGCTCTCGGGTAGTCTGCAGGCCAGACAGTCCAGCTGTTTTCCAGAAACAGATTTTCCTTTTTTTCTTCCTGTGCGTGGGGGCAGCCGGGTGGCAATATTAGTCACAAGTCCCGGGATCCACAGGCCTTTAGAGTCCATTCTTAGCTGAAAGGAGGATTGGTTTATTTCAAGTTAGAGTCTCAATGAAAGGAAGATGGAGGGATGTAATAACACGCAATGAGATTTATGATAAGTACAAACTGATAAAAGAGCTCCATTTAAAGGCGTTTCATGCTTTCAGAAATAACAGCACTGTGGTCCGAAGATGGGATGGAGCAGGGAAGAGGGAACATTTCAGAGGTGCTGTTTCTTTGTACCGTTGAGGGTTATTTGGACGAATTACTCCCCAGACACACGAGTTGGTGTGTGAGGCCCAGAGGGTACACGATGGATTCAGGTGACTTCACCAGGAGAGAATTACTTTCTTAGCTATTGCAGTTCTTAGAAGCAATGGAGGAAAATATTGCCTTGAAAATGACAGATCCTGCGAATTATGCAAACTCCAGAAGAAAAACTCCCTGTGCCTATTTTTAGTGACTCTGATAATGTGGGCGTGGCATGGCCAGAGTAGATACAAATCTTTTTCTGTTTTGAAAGAAAACAATTTAAAATTCCATTTCGTAATTATACAATAAAGGATTTTGTAGTCCAAAGCCAAATTTCATACAAAATAGATTAATATGTTTGTAAATATCTAGAACTTTGGAGTTTGAAGAGTTTTTAGCTTCATCTGGATTGTAGAGTGTGAACCCATTCAGCCTATTTGGAGGGAGAAAACAAGAGGTTTTTCAAATCTGTATTTTAATTGAGCCCTACCTCCTAAAGCAGAAGTTGTGATTTTGCAGCATGTTTTTGAAAGAAATGCCCCCGTAGCTTTTCCCCTTTTGCCTTGTCCATGAAAGCAGAATTGTTTGACCTCAGAGCCTGTGGCTGGAATGGATGCCGTTGTGTTTTCCCTGGACCGGCCTCGGCCGTCGGTGCTCTGTCCACTGCCTGTGTCTACCTCTCCCCAGTTTCTTCCGCTTTCCCAAGCTCAACCCGCACACCCACCAGGCAGCCTTCCCTGCACACCGCAGTCCTTATTCGTGTCCATCGCGACCTCGTGGGATGATGTACAGGTCGGTGTGTACTGTCCAGTGTCGCACTGCTGCCCGGGACGTGCAGGGCTCAGGTGCCTGGAAGCGTGTGATGTCAGGTGTGTCCCCATCTCCCTGTGAGGCCACGCCTGTGCCCGGGTGTCAGTCCTGCCGAGTGAGTCTGGGCAGGCTTCCTGGACCCCTCGGGTGTCCCCTCCTGGTTGTGTACCCCCCGTCCCCCAGACTCTGTGCTACTCTAGGCAGCCCCACCTGCCACCCGCCCACCTGCCTACCCGGGACTTCATTAATTACCCAGCTCCCTGGGACCTCCAAGGATGGTGAGGGCGATGTGTTTGTTATTAATGGGGGTCTGCTTCTGCCCTGCCCCCCTCCCCCCGCCCCCCCCAGGTAGCAGGTTATTCACATCTGCCCACAGAGGCCAGAGGACCTCTCCTGGGTCCTGTTTTCTGTAAGTTGGGTACATACATTTAGCTCATCTCTTGCAGATGAAACCCTTCAGATAAATTTTCCTCTAACATTTGGGGCTAGTTTGTATCTAAACTGGGAAGACTTTACCTGGGGTAAATATAGGCTGCGTTTTAAAATAGCTGGAAATGGTTTAAGGAAGCAGTGAGTGATCCGGTCTTTCACGTGGATTTGAAGTGCAGGGCAGTGGTGGTGACAACCCCGCCGCGTGTCAGCGGTCAGTCACTCGGGGCTGCCGCGGGGAGCGGGGCCGGAATCTCTTCCAGGTCACGGGCGGTGGGCACGAGTCTGCACTGGCCTTGCCTCTGCCCAGTTGTCTTTGCTCTTCACTGGGGAGCATGCCCGCTGCCCATGTCCCTTTACTGTGCAAAGACCTCACAGTGGAATCAGTGGGTTTTATGTGAAGCCAAGTGGTTTTCTTTTCCTCCTGTAGTTCTCTGAGGCTTTGATCCAGCAGAGCTGTTCTCCTGAGTAGAAGTGGGATGGCATACTTTTCAGACCTGGCCTGACCTCCTCTGTGGTCCTCGGGTCAGAGCTGCTCCCCTTCCTCCGTGTCTTCCCCTCGTTCCCTCCCACATCCCAGCAGAGGCTGGTGGGGATGCAGAGCCTCATTTGAGGACATTACTCTAACCCTGAGAGGGATGCGGGTCCCTGGAAGCGTGCCGAGAAGCCCGGCAGCAGGATGGTGTGCTTGGACCAGACGCAGTCGGGGGAAGTGGTGGGAGCCTGGATCTGTCGCAGGGGTTTGTGGAAGGAGGTGGAACCAGGGTGGCATCCCAGTCTGGCCGAGCAAGCAGACGGAGGCGTTTCTGCTGGGATGCAGAAGTGGTGACTGCAGGAGGGCCGGGACTTTGACTTTGGACACTTGGGTTTGCGAGGCCGGGGCACAGCTGAGTGGTGGGGGGCAGGGCAGTTGTGTGTGTGGCCGTAGAACTCAGGGCGAGTTGGCAGTGAAGGCCTGGCGAGAGCGCCCGTGGCTTCCCATGGATTTACGGTGATGAAGATGGGTGAGCCCAGGGAGGGAGGGAGGGAGGGAGGAGGTCTGAGCCGTGGGTGCTGGGACCCCCGCTATTTAGAGGATTTGGAGTTGGGAAGTCACCCGCTAAGGAGACTGGGGGCGGGGGGCCGGTGGGGGCAGAGGGCAGCAGTGGACGTGGCCTCCTGGGGTCCCAGGAGGCAGGGGGTTGGTGATGTGGGTGGGACTGGGGGCTGACCTGTTTCCCTGGCCCGGGCAGAGCCTGTTCAGGAGCAGAGGCCTGGCAGGTGGGTTTGGGAGAGCAAGGAGAACTGGCTTGCAGGATGGAAAGGATAACCCTGGGGTCAGGGATTTCCCCACAGAGTAGACGCTTCCAAGCAGCATCCTGTTCGTGGCCACCACCCTGTGTACATCAGCTCCCTCGGGTGCCCCGAGGGCGTGTGCGCGCGTATGTGGGGTCCGTGTACTTACACGCGCACATACTGACCTGCGCACATGTCCCTAGAGCCAGGCATTTAGGTTGTTTCCAGCCGTACTGGAATAAAAAAGTACCTGTGTTCCCAGTTAAGGTCGTTGGATTAAGAACACTCCGATGCAGCTCGAGGGCAGGTACCCGGAGATCTCCGGGATGTGGGGAGTTTGCAGCTGAATCCACCACCTTTCACTCTGACCGCACCTCACGGGCCACCAAAGTACCTGTGCCCAGGTCTGGCTGCAGGCAAGTTAGAGGGACTGGTTTGTGGGGCTTGGAGCGGGATTTGGAAAGGTCTCCCGGGATTCTAGTGTGAGACCAGAGTTAAGAATCAGAGTCCTGCGGGGTGATCCCGGGGTACTGAGAATGGCCAGCGGGGCAGAGGAGGGAGGGGCCAGACTCTGCAGAGGTCCGTTGAGTGGAGGAGGGGGAGGGGGCACTTAATGACTCATCAACCAGGGTGGGACCCTGCAGGAGGGGCAGGTGTACTGGGGCGTCACTCAGCTGTTGGCGGGTCGGGACCCGTATAGGGACGGTTCTGGGCCGTGGGAGCTGCGGCAGGTGCTCCCCAGAGGGCAGGGCGGGGAGAGGACACTTAAGCCACGTCCCTGCAGAGCTAGAAGCTGAGAGTGGTTGGCAGGGTGCAGTGGCATCACTCGGAAAATGCGACTCGTGTAGGATGGTGTCAGGGGCTGGAGAGCCCACAGAAGCACCTGTGATCGGCAGGAAGAGTTTCTTTTTATTTTTAAGATTTAAAAAAAAAATAAATTTATTTATTTGTTTATTTTTGGTTGTGTTGGGTCTTCATTGCTGCACACGGGCTCTCTCTAGTTGCGGCGAGCAGGGGCTACTCTTCGTTGCGGTGCGCGGGCTTCTCACTGAGGTGGCTTCTCTTGTTGCGGAGCACAGGCTCTAGGCGCATGGGCTTCAGTAGTTGTGGCACGTGGGCTCAGTAGTTGTGGCTTGCGGGCTCTAGAGCGCAGGCTCAGTAGCTGTGGCGCATGGGCTTAGTTGCTCCGCGGCATGTGGGATCTTCCCGGACCAGGGCTCGAACCCGTGCCCCCTGCATTGGCAGGCGGATTCTTAACCACTGTGCCACCGGGAAAGCCCCTGAAGACTTTATTTTTTAATTAAAACTAATGTATTTAAAGTGAACTTATTTGGGTCATTTTGAAGCTATGGAAACTTCCTGTAACTAAACTAGATATAATAAACCCAGTCTTATCCCCTGCCCCGGGACCCTTAAGGCAACAAAAGGAGCACATCTTCGAGAAGCTTAAAATTCCAAGGCTGCTGTTACCAAATCCAGCCTTAGGCAGTCAGAGCCCTGGAATTAGAGGGTCTCCTAGCAGCGTGACATTACGTTAACCTCGATGGCAGTCACTGTTCAGTCGTGTGGTCGTGTAGCCTGGTCACCTTTCACCTTGTGCTACTAGCCAAGAATAACGAGCAGGTTTGCAGCCCTGACTGTGTGTTCATCACAGGCACTGTGGGCGGAAGGTTACTTGAAGCTTCAGCCCTGGTCCCGGGGAGGGATGCACAGTGGCCTCCTGGAGCATCTCCTCTCTTCCAGCCCCCGTGGCCTGATGGTCACTCTTAGATGAACCCGTGTCATCTCCCATGGGAACGAGAGTGGACACCTAATAACTCCACCCTGGAGAGTGACTCAGGATGTGTGAATCCTGGGTTTGGTGGATCGGCGTGTGGGGGACTCTGGAAGGGGGGAATGCAGCTCAGAAATAGATATTCCACGGGAGGATCACTTAGGGTCTCCAGGCTGAGCTGTGACTGAGAGCTCCCCCGAGACATTTCTAGGCCAAGACGACATCTCCCCGGCAAGAGCTTAGAAGGGCTTCACGTGTCAGGGCTTTTTGCTAAGTGTGAACTGATGAAACACTGAATTAAAAGACTTAAAAATAAGATTATTTGTTTGCCCCCCAATTGTCAAGGTGGTGGACAAGGCAGGGCTTGGGGTTTAGGGTTAGATTGATGTATTGAAAGGGCCGTGAAATCTAAGAGTAAGTCCAGCGTCTGTGCTGGTCAGAACTGGCGGAAACATCCCAACGCAGGACACGCTGCCAGTTGGCAGCGTTACAGCTGTTGTCCCTGGTGTCACTCAGGGTGGCCTTGTGTGCTGTGACCGGATTCCAGGCCCCTCTCTGAAATGCACTTCAGAGCCTGAACTCTGCTCCTTTCTGCTCTGTAGACCAAGCGGAAGCAAGGCTTGCTCTTCTGACCCATAGTTTATATGAATCTGATGCTATGACAGTCAAAAAAAAAAAATGATATACTTTGCTGGATTCACTAACAATCATGGCAAAGTTTCAGAAGCTCGAGCTGCATCAGTTCTTTTAAGAATTAAAATATAGCTATCGAGCTCACTTATTTGGGGGGGTAGGTGATTCAGGGACTTAGTACAACATTTTACGGGTCCAAAGGGTCTTGCGGGGGAAAGTAAGCCCCTGCCCCCAAGGGCTGCCCTGCTGCTGGCTGTCAGTACTCTCCTGAGAGGTCTCTGCTACCCCAGTGGCAGGAGTGCTGACCCTCTGTTTTCTCTTCTCTGCTCCGCGTCGCCCCCAATACCTTGGGGCACCTGCCTAGGGAACCATCTTGTTTATTTGTTTGTTTATTTTTAATTGCAGTATAGTTGATTTACAATGTTGTGTTAGTTTCAAGTGTACAGCAGAGTAATTCAGTTATATATATATATATATATATATATTCTTTTTCATATTCTTTTTCATTATAGTTAATTATAAGATATTGAATATAGTTCCCTGTGCTGGACAATAGGTCCTTGTTGTTTATCTATTTTATATACAGTAGTATGTATGTTAATCCCAAACTCCTAATTTATACCTCCCCGCCTCTCTTCCCCATTGGTAACCATAAGTTTGTTTTCTATGTCTGTGAGTCTATTCCTGTTTTGTAAATAAGTTCATTTGTACCTTTTTTCATATTCCACATATAAGCGATATCATATGATGTTTGTCTTTCTCTGTCTGACTCACTTTACTCAGTATGACAATCTCTAGGTCCATCCGTGTTGCCGCAAAGGGCATTATTTTATTCTTTTTAATGGCTAATATTCCATTGTATATATGTACCACATCTTCTTTATCCATTCATCTGTCGATGGACATTCAGGTTGCTTCCATGTTTCGGCTGTTGTGAACAGTGCTGCAGTGAACACTGGGGTGCATGTATCTTTCCAGAGTATGGTTTTCTCCAGATAAATGCCCAGTAGTGGGATTGCTGGATCATATGGTAGTTCTATTTTTAGTTTTTTGAGGAACCTCCATTCTGTTCTCCATAGTGTCTGTATCAGTTCACATTCCCACCAACAGTGTAGGAGGGTTCCCTTTTCTCCACACCCTCTCCTGAATTTATCGTTTGTAGATTTTTTGATAATGGCCATTCTGACCTGTATGAGGTGATATCTCATTGTAGCTTTGATTTGCATTTCTCTAATAATGAGTGATGTTGAACATCTTTTCATGAGCCTTTGGCCATCTGTATGTATTCTTTGGAAAAATGTCTCTTTAGATCTTCTGCCCATTTTTTGATTGGGTTTTTTTTTTTTTTTGATATTGAGCTGTATGCTTGTTTGTATATTTTGGAGATTAATCCCTCTTAAGTCTCATCTTTGACAAATGTTTTCTCCCAGTCCGTAGGCTGTCTTTTCATTTTGTTTATAGTTTCCTTTGTGCAAAAGCTTTTAAGTGCAGAGCATTTTACTGCACCTTGTTTTTTGTTGCCACATCAGTATTTGTAATCCAAGCAGCTTGGTGTTTTTAGGCTGTGAGGTTGTTTCCAGCATTTTGCCATCATGGGCAGCTCTGCGGTGCAGCCGCTCGTTTGCTCCCATTGGGCGTGTGGGTGCAGGTGCCCACGTCCTTCCTCAAGGCACCTGACGCTCTCCCAGCTCCAGCACTGGGCTCGGGGCTGGCTGGGAAGAGAGGGAAGCTCAGGCCTTTTATGAGATTCACTGAAAGAATGAAATTAAGAAGATCTGATGCCACCATCTTCAGTATTTTGTAATTTAACGAGAGACCTCAGTCCAGAATCTGGGAAGTGTGATTTAGATATAACCTCTTGGGGCTTTTTTCCAAGTTTTCTTTAGGAGAAAAGAAGTCTCTAGTCAGTGGTCTGTGTTTTATTATAGTGACAGTGCTTTCCTCTTAGGTGTTGATAGGAAGGATTTTGGTGTATATATATTTTGTAAAGTATTTAAAACCAAGGGCTGTTTTATAGAGCATCCTGGGTTTTTCTGATGAAGTTTGAACCACTTTCTCAAAACTTACGGAATCAGATTTGTAGGCAGCAAGGACACATCTGAGTGTTCTGTTTCCCACTGGTGTTAATGTCACTTATTCCCACGTGAAGATTGTGCTTCTGGGATGGTGGGTGGTGTGGCTGGCAATGTGGGTGGCATCTTGTTCGTCCCCCCCTCCTTTTTTTTTTTTTGGCTATGCTGTGAAGCTTGCAGGATCTTAGTTCCCCGACCAGGGATTGAACCTGGGGCCATGGCAGTGAAAAGCGCTGAGCCCTAACCACTGGACTGCCGGGGAAGTCCTTCCCCTTTTTGACTTAATTGATTTAGTCTCTTAATTTCTGTTTCTTGTTTTATAATTTTAATATGCAAAGATCTGTCCCTTGGAAGTTACCCAGAGGCAGTCAGTAATTTATAGTGATTCGTGAACCTCAAGAATCAGGGATTATAAGTGATGATGTCAATAGTGAAAACAAAACATTAATGAATTAAAAAAAAAATATATATATATATAAGAGAAGATAAGTTCTTTTCAGAGGACCCCAATTTTAGATCTGAAAGTTATCTACATTTTTAAAAATTAAAAAAATAATTTTTAACTTTTTATTTTATATTGGAGTATAGTTGATGAACAATGTTGTGGTAGTTTCAGGTGTACAGCAAAGTGATTCAGTTATACACATACAGGTATCTATTCTTTTTCAGATTATTTTCCCATTTAGGTTGTTACATAATACTGAGCAGAGTTCCCTGCGCTATACAGTAGGTCCTTGTTGGTTATTCATTTTAAATATAGCAGTGTGTACATGTCTTTCCCAAACTATCTGGAGAAAAACATGGTCCGAAAGGATACATGCACCCCAGTGTTCATTGCAGCACTATTTACAATAGCCAGGACGTGGAAGCGACCTAAATGTCCATCGACAGAGGAATGGATAAAGAAGATGTGGTACATATGTATATATTGTATACAATGGAGTATTACTCAGCCATTAAAAAGAATGAAATGATGCCATTTGCAGCAACATGGATGGACCTAGAGATTGTCATACTGAGTGAAGTAAGTCAGACAGAGATAGTTAGGGAGTAATCCACATTTTAAATTATAATGGCTTTTCTTGCCCCATCCTCCCTCCTCCAGGGTCCCCCTGTCGTGCATGGGCAGGATCCCATAATATTGGGGGGCACCCCATCCGTCCTTTGCTCTGACTCTCAGGCCCGCAGTGGTTCCCTGTCCGTGAGGACCTGTGTCACTGTGTGGCCCTGGGCAGGTCACCCAGCATCTCAGAGCCTGTGCCCTCATCTGCGACACTGGGATGGCCACGCTCACAGGTGTCAGAGTTGCCTAGGTTTCACTGCGCCCGTGTGGGTTTCACCTTGTCCAGGGCACACATTTACCCAAGGCAGGCGGGTGTCCTCCTTGTCTCTGCAGACGTGGGCTTGAGCAGGACAGTGTGTGGTGTGCGTGCTGGTCCCCTGTGATTCTGTGTCCAGTGCTGTCCCCAGGTCTTCTGCCCTGTGCAGCCTGCCCATCCTCTGTGGCTGTCCTCCCTCCCTTGTCTCCTGACGTCATCCAGTGGTGCCACCTCGTCTGAGCGTCGGCTTAGCAATCCCATCTTGTGCCCGACGCACAACCTCCATGCCCGCACGCCCCTGCTGCAGAGGTGGGGACGTGTCTCAAAAGTCCAGTGCCCTGGTTGAGGGTACGTATTGGCTTTATTCCCCGTGTGCTACAATGCATCCTTGTAGCTTATTTATTTAATAGTCAGTAGCTTGTGTCTCTTAATCCCCTACCAATACCTTGCCCCCTGACCCCACTGGCAACCACTAGTTTGTTCCCTGAATCTGTGAGTCTGCTTCTGTTTTGTTATAGTCACTAGCTTGTTGTGTTTTTTAGAGTCTAGGTGTAAGTGAGATCATTCAGTTCAAATAGCATATTTCAAACAAGTCTCTCCAAGCGCTGAGATGTGCAGTGCTAGGTCCTGCTCACACACGTGGTCAGAGTTAGACGCTGGTCCCTAAGGACACACAGTTTGCAATGATGGGGTCATTCTTTGCTGCAGGCAGTTCTGATGGCTGTTTAACCTGCACCCTCCCCCTGACCTTCCACCAATGCCTGGTGGAGAAAGACGAAAACTGGCATTCTAAAAGGGATTCTTTATATTTGCATAGGAAAAAATAATAGATTTTTCAAAGGCTAAAACATATGGGGCACAAGCTTCCAGTTGGGAATCTAGCCCTTAGAGTTCAGTTATGGCCATTTTGAAAGCTGAGTGTATTTTTCACTTCAAACAGCTTCGTAGTTGTAGGGTCCCCCCGCCGCCCAGTCCCCAAAAAGAGAGGCGTGATTCTTCAAAGCTTTGTTGCAGTTTTCTCCCATTTTTTCCCCTTGCCAACATCATAAAAAAAAGGAATAATAATTGTAAAAGAAAAAGATGAGAGCGGTGGTTCTCAACATCAGAAACGCCCTAGGAGCTTAAAACAACGCCCCTTCTCCCAATCGAGATCTTGTTTTCACTGGTCTGGGGTCCAGCCCAGGTAATTGGAGTTTTAAAAACTCCCAGAATGGATTTGCTGTGCAGCCCAGTGGTGGGCGCCGGGTCGGCCCGAGTGTATCGCCTGACGGTCCTGAAAAACATGTTGCTTTGCAGGCCTCATCCCCAAAGTCTCTGATTTAGTAGGCCCAGGTCTGGGCTGAAATTTGTATTTTAACAAGTTCCCAGGTGATACCTGTGCTGTCTGTTCATAATCTGAAAACCACAGGACTGTTGGGTTCTGGTTAAGGGAGTGGACTTCTGGACTGAGCTCTCTTACCTTCCTCAGTCCTTCCCATCACTAGCCCTGGTACCTTGACCATACTGCCTCATTTCCTCTTGTAAACAGTGGGAATCATACCACACACCAATCCATAGACACAGTTAGCCCAGGGCCTGGTCTAAACAAGTACATGGTTTTCTTTATATTGGAAATATATAGGTGGAAGGAGGGTGGGTTATTTTGTTTTTTTTTGTTTTTTTTTGCGGTACGGGGGCCTCTCACCGTTGTGGCCTCTCCCGTTGCGGAGCACAGGCTCCGGACGTGCAGGCTCAGCGGCCATGGCTCACGGGCCCAGCTGCTCCGTGGCATGTGGGATCTTCCTGGATCGGGGCACGAACCTGTCTCCCCTGCATCGGCAGGTGGACTCTCAACCACTGCGCCACCAGGGAAGCCCAGGAGGGTGGGTTTTACTCAATTTGATTGTAAGATTTATTTTTTAGTTTATTCTGATTTTGGTATATATTTCTAATGAAAGTTATAATTTCATTGAAATTACCAGATTTCTTTCTTTACTAATGCCCATAAAATTACCATATGATGAAAAACCATCATTATATTCCTTTTCTTAATTAAAATTTTGTGTATTGGTGGGTTTTTAAATTGTATTTTTAAGAATTTTGTCTTTTATTATCTTTCTTGGATTTTCATAAACTTTGTTATGTTTTGCTTTCTGGTTTGTTTTTGACCAGATTTCCTTCCTTCTGGTTCAAGGCTGGATTCACATTGTTTATATAATTTCTTTTTCCCTTTGTAGACGGTGCAGGAGTCATGGCCTTATTCGTTCTCCTGTCATTTCTCTTGCTTTGTGTTACCTCTCTCCACGAGGGACGGTGCTCATTGACCTAACTGTCCAGAGACAGTTATTGTATTAATTTTCTCCTTGGACCAGCTATTTAGGCCAGTGCTTGTTTTTAATTTTCAAGTGGCTGACTTGTTGCTTTTTGCACAGATGTTTTTAATTTCTAGCTGTGTTGTGTTTGGCTGTCGCTCAGGGCGGGTTGGCACAGTGGCCGGCTGTCCCTGTGTCCACCCTGGCACCCGTGGAATCGGGTCTGTGCCTTCATGTCACGGGGGGGAGGGGTCTCAGCACAGGTGTTTCTTAGCTCAGAGATCTTTATGTGTTAGCAAGATGCACTGATCTTCTTTGTGGCTTAGTATTTTTTAAAATCATTTCACAGGTGTTTGTAAATATTTGCACGTGTGCACTTTTCATGCATATTCATTAATTCTGTCTCATTATTGCAGGGTGTTGTACATTCTTTTTATCCCAGTTTGATTCCTTCCTTTGCCCTCAGTGATGAGCACAAGTGTCCAACAACAAACACTTTTTCTCACGTTCTCCTTGGAGGACTTAGGGTTTTGGTTGGTTTGTTAGCTTTTAGTGTAAACTTTTTACTGAAGCATAGCATCCATTTTTATAATTCAAGATTCGTTTATAGTGTTGATTTGTTATTTGGAGGGTGAAGACCTCATACTGCTTTTGTTCATTACTAATTACACTTTTATCTGTGTGGATTAGTGTTTCTTTGTTTTAATGATACTTTTCTATCATTGCCGCCACTGTTATTGTTGTGTTTGAGTGTGTGTTCTTGTATCTTTGCCTGTTCTGTCTCTGTCTCTCACTTTTCTAGCTCTCTTTTTAAAGCTTTTCTATTTCACTTTGCTTTGGGTATTTTGTTTTACATCGGCATTTTTATTTTTTATTTTTTTTATTTTTGCTGTACGCGGGCCTCTCGCTGTTGTGGCGTCTCCCGTTGCGGAGCACAGGCTCCGGACGTGCAGGCTCAGCGGCCATGGCTCACGGGCCCAGCCACTCCGTGGCATGTGGGATCTTCCCAGACTGGGGCACGAACCCGTGTCCCCTGCATCGGCAGGCAGACTCTCAACCACTTGCGCCACCAGGGAAGCCCATTGGCATATTTTTGAATATTATTTTCAGAAGAAGGGAATTAGTTGACATTTATTGCTCCATATGTCATCCATCTTCTGAACCAGTTTTTTCTGCTTTGAATGCTTCTTCATCTGCCTGTTTTCTATTTTCCCTTTGATGTTTCAAGTATTACTAGTTTATTTTTATCCTCTTATTATGATTGAAAAGACAAGTATTCTGCTTTCAATTCTGCAAGTGATTATCTTAAAATATCGTGAACATTGCAGTTACATTTTCCCTAGTAAGGGGCAGGATCTCTGCCTTTTATGAAAGGCACAGATTTCTTTTTAACAAATCCTACAGGGATTCATTTTAAGATTTGAAACTTCTCTTTTCGATTTTAATTTTTTTGTTTTTTCTTTTAAAAATTTTTTGTTAATTTTTCCCAGTTTTATTGAGATATAATTGACGTACAAAACTGTATAAGTTTAAGCTGTACAGTGTAATTATTTAAGTTTATTATGAAATGACTGCAATATTTAACTTTTAAACTAACTTTTATTATTTAACCTGTCCACCAACAATTGTACTATTTAGTTTTATGCTATTATACGTTATATGTTATACATTATTTATTATACATTGTTTATTATACTGTGATACCGTTTAGTCTTATTAGTTGGCAGATGCTTCTTGAGGCCCTACTATGTGCTGTCTGGGTGTGGCAGGCATCAAGGCTGAGTTTTTGAACGAGGAGGGGTTTAGTAACTACCCACAGTGAGCTTGGATTGATGTCCAGTGCTGGCCGTGGCTATAGCCAGAGATGACAGGGCTATAAGCTCACAGCGTGTGCTGCAGGGTCAGAAGAGGCAGGCATGTGGGTTCTGAGCACCTGAGGGTGCTGCAAGGTGGGCAGCAATTGCGGGGAGAGAAGAAAAAGAATGAACCAGACGCTCTGGGGAGCACAAAGAACATATCCTGAGGAAGTGGAGCGGAGTTTCTCAGCAGTATTAAATGCACATTCTGGATGTGTGGTTACCTGAAAACAGAAAGGGCCCATTCACACAGTCTGGGATTCAGGGGGTCCTGGGCGTGGCTGATTGCCTTAAGCAGAGGCGTCGTGTTTTTCTAGGAGTGGGTCAGAGATGGAGGTGGGCACAGGGACCAGTCTGGAGCAGGTGCCTGGAAAGCAGGGGGCAGTGTGGGGATGGACAGGCCAGTGGGCAGCAGCCCCCAGGCTGCGGGAGGACAGCCCATGAACCTGGAGATGGGCGCGGACTGCGGGCCCCAGCCTGACCCTGTTTTCACACTGTGCGTTGCAACCCATCGTTGTTCCTGGAAATCAAGTCTGTACGTCACGAAAAGCATCTTTAATGAGGAGAACAGAGCAGAAGAGGGTGGATTGGGGCGGGTTGCGTGTAGTCTTTGCACTCGCTGAGCCGGGGTCGCAGGGAGGCTGCAGGATCCACCCAGGCACCCGCTGTGTCCACCACAGTCAGCCTTCTCATCAGAGTCGCCCTCACGGCGGGCGGGGTGCTGAACAGTTGAAATCCACCGTGAGTGTCATCTGTAGCTGGTCATGATGTGAAAGGCATGAATAAGCACGTCATCTGCGTCAGCCTGAGTCTGCAGGGTTCCAGGGAGGAACGCCCCACGTACTTTTCAGAAAAAGGGTTGTTGAGTGCAGCACTTTTCAAGTTTATGACAATTGTACCGTTTTAATTTAGTACACGTTGCCCTTAAAGTGAAAAAAAAAGAAAACCGCATAAACATGAAAAGAACAAAGGCATGTTCAAGTTCAGCTGCTGGGTCCAGAAGTGTAAATATTGACAGTGTTAAGACAAATGTTGACTCTAGAATCAGCAAACTTTTGACTTTGCCTGAACTGTGTTTCTGAACTACAGTCCAATAAGGAGAGCAGGGCAAACTTTATGAAGATTATTTAAATTTTTATCACAAGTTCAAAACTCAGTTGAAATGGGACATACATTATTTAGATTGGAATTCACGCACAGGAGGACTGAACTTTCAGAAGTAAAGGGACGTATGGAAATAAGACAGCAAGCGGAACTTAGCGATGAGCCCCTTGAATCAAAGGAATGAAAGAGACAGTAGTGATTGGTACAATTTCTTCGTCATTCTACGTGTGTTAATGAGAATCCCTTTTATCACCGTAGATAGAAAGTTGCAATATTGACCTGCTTTGGAAACTGTTCCTCAGTATCTGTATGGAGCACACCATTTTTGTTAAATCCACGGATGATTTAAAATTTAACCTCTTTAAAGTAGCACAGTGTATCGTTACCTCTGTACTGTTGTAGGGCATTTAGAAGGAAGGTTTCCTCAGACTCACAGACATAGAGAACAGACTGGTGGTTGCTACAGGGGAGGGGGCTGGGAGAGGGAATGGGTTGGGGGTTAGCTGTTGCCAACTGTTACATAGATAAACAACAAGATCCTACTGTACAGCACAGGGAACTATATTCAATATCCTGTGATAAACCCTAATGGAAAAGAATATGAAAAAGAATGTATATATGTATATAACTGAGTTGCTTTGCTGTACAGCAGAAATTAACACAATATTGTAAATCAACTATATTTCAATTAAAAAAAAGAAGTGAGGTTTTCTGTCCAGAGTGGGTACAGGTTTTTTAGTCTCCATGAGAAGAGGATAATGATAGAGCTTTTAGTCTTTGTCAGGTATTGGTGACAAATTATGAGATAATTTTTATGCAGGACTTGATGGATGGGTTCAATTTCACCTCCTAGACAAGTGGGTTACACAGAGTCACAGAACAGAGAAAGGGTCAAGATACATCAAAATGGAAAAGCTTGAATAAACAAAAGCTATATTTGGAATCACTGCTTTATACGTCTCTGAGCTTTAGCATCCTAAGAAATTCTGCCTACTCTCATGGTTGTGTTATAAAAATTAGTGAAAGTTGTTAATTTTATTGAAGGAAGCTCACTGAATAGCCAACTTATCAATAATTTTTTTTAAACATGGGGATAAAATTTGCCATTTTAACCATTTTAAGTGTGCAGCTCAGTGGAATTATGTTCATAAAGCTGTGTAAACATCACTGCTATTTATTTCCAGAACTCCTTCATCATCTCAAACGGAAATTCTGTGCCCATTAAACAAACCCCCCACCTCTCAGACCCTGGTAACCTTTATTCTACTTTTTGTCTCTAAACTAGGTATCTCATACAAGTAAGATCATACAGTATTTGTCCTTTTGTGATTGGTTTATTTCACTTAGCATAATGTCTTTAAGGTCCATCCATGTTGTGGCGTGTATCAAAATTCCATTTCTTTTCAAGGCTGAATAATAGTGCATTGTTTGTTTGTAGTACATGCTGCTTATCCATTCATCTGTCAACAGACACTTGGTTTAGTTCCGCCTTTCGGCTATTGTAAACAGTGCTGCTACGAACATGCGTGTACAGGTACTCGTTTGAGTTCTTGCTTCCGATTCTTTTGGGTGTATACCTAGAAATAGAATTGCTGGCACTTGTGTTAATTCTGTGTTTAATTCTTTGAGGAATTGTCATGCCAGTTTTTATAGAGGCTGCACCTTACATCCTCACCAGCAATGCAGAAGGGTTCCAATTTCTCTGCATCCTCACCATACGTATTATTTTCCTGGTTTCTCATTGTGATTTGGTTTGCATTTCCCTAATGACTAGTGATATTGAGAGTCTTTTCATGCTTGTTGATCATCTGTGTATCTTCTTTGGAGAACTGTCAAGTCCTTTGCCCATTTTTGAATTTGGTTTTTTGCTTTTTTGTTGTTGAGTTGCAGGAGTTCTTTATTTATTCTGGCTATTAAGCCCTTATCAGATATATGATTTGTAACTATTTTGTCCCTTTCTGTGGGTCTTTTCACTCTCTTGAGAGTGTCCTTTGATGCACACAGTTTTTGTTTGATGAAGTTCAGTTTATGTTTTTCTCTTTTGTTGCCTGTGTTTTTGTTGTCATATCCTGGAAATCATTGTCAAATCCAGTATCATGAAAAATTTTCCATATGTTTTATAGTTTTAACTCTACATTCAGGTCTTTAATCCATTTTTCATTAATTTTTGTTGGTAGGGTAAAGTAAGAGTCCAGCTTTATTCTTTTGCATGTGGATATCCAGTTTCCCAGAACCACTTGTCGAAAAGACTGTCCTGTTGCCCAGTGAATGGTCTCGGGACCTTTGTTAAAAATCAGTCCAGCATGTGTGAGGGTTTATTTCTGGGCTCTCTGTTCTGTTCCATTAGTCTATGTCTGTCCTTATGCCAATATCACACTGTCTTGATTACCATAGTCTTGTAGTAAGTTCTGAAATCAAGAAATGTGAGTCCTCCAACTTTGCTTTTCTTTTTCAAGATGTTTTTGGCTATTTGGGGTCCTGTGAGAATCCTTATGAATTTTAGAAACATTATATTGATTTCTGCAAAAAATGCCAGTGGATCTTTGATAGGGATTACATAGAATCTGTAAATTGCTTTGGGTAGTATTAATCATCTTAACAGTATTAAATATTTCAACCCATGAATACATAATGTTTGCCTTATAGCTTATTTATGTTCTTATAGCAACATTTGGTAATTGGTGCACAAGTCGTTTGCTGCCTTGGTTAAATTTATTCTTAATTATTATTTTTGATGCTATTTTGAATGGAGTTGTTTTCTTAATTTCCTTTTCAGATTTTTCATTGTTAGTATTTGGAAACACACCTGATTTTTGCATATTGACTTTTGTATCCTATAGATTTGATGAATTTATTTATTAAGCTCTAGGGTGTGTGTGTGTGTGTTTGTAAATTTTAGGGTTTTCTACAGGTAAGATCATGTCATCTGTGAACAGAGATAACTTGAGTTCTTCTTTTCCCATTTGGATGTTGTTTATTTCTTTTTCTTGCTTGATTCCTCTGGCCAGAACTTCCTGTATTTTGTTCAGTAGAAGTGGTGAAAGGATCATCCTCACCTTCCTTGTTTGTGATCTTAGAGGGAAAAGCTTTCCATCTCTCATCATTGAATGTGATGTTAGCTTTGGGTTTGATATATCTTATTAGAGACCAATTAATCCAAACCTTTTGCTGTGTCTAACTATAGTTTTCTTTTCCCAAAGAACCTACTCAACAGGGCTTATGGAATATGGATTTTTCTGGCTGGGAAGCAATCACATCTGGCAAATATTGGGTCGGCCAAAAAGTTCGTTTGGGTGTTTCTGTAGCTGCAGGAAAAACCCGAACGAACTTATTGGCCCACCCAGTACTTTCAAAGGTGATATTTAGGTGATAAAACTGGCACATTTAAATATTTTCGGCAGTCTTAACCCCCATTAAATATGCAGCTCTCAGGGGAAAATAAACAGTATGTCTCCATATATCGCCTACGTCCAGGAGTTCCTGAGGGCGTGCGAGATAGGGCAAGCAGGATGCACGGGTGAGTGGGGGACAGGGCAGTGACAGCAGGGGAGGTGGGGACGTGGGACGGCCTGATGGGAGGGGCACTGAGAGGGTCCTGAGGGGCCAGGAGGGCTGTCCTCTGTGCAGTAAGGAGGGGCCTGGAGCACACTGACCCCTCCCCTAGGCCATTGGGAGTGAGGTGAAGGGGAGAAAAACAGCGCCCCCAGGAAAGCGTGGCTGCAGTGAGGGTGGAAGGCAGGAGGCGTGTTTGTTGAAAGGGCTGGGGGGTGGCGAGGACGTGGCGGGTGTCGGGCAGTGGCCCATAGAGTTGTGAGACCCACGCGGCCGTGTGTTTGCGGTGGAGAGGCCTACGGGGGCATCGTGGCGTGATCCTGGGATCTTACAGCTAGTGGTTGGGGTGTTATGTGTGTGTGTATTCGGAGATTTATTTTAAGGAATCGGCTCCAGTGAGGGTGAGGCCGGCAAGTCTGGGATCCGTGGGGCAGGAGTTTGCTGCAGCCTCGAGGCCAGATTCCTTCTTGCCCAGGAAACCTCCATCTTTGCTCTTAAGGCCTCCAGCTGATGGCACGAGGCCCACCCCCACCGTGGAGGGCACTGGCTTCAAGTCCAGTGTCTGCAGATGTTTCCACTTCTACAGAACGCCTTCGGAGCAATCCCGCACTGGTGTCTGGTTAAAGGGCTGGGTGGTAGAGTGTGCACAGACGGACACAGGAGACTAAACTGCCACGGGGGCGAGTGGCCTCAGGGCTGGAGGAACCTGAAGGCCTGGGGGCTGCCGGTCCTGCGGAGGCTGCAGGGAGGCCACCAGCCTCACCCGTCCTGCCGTGGGGACAAAGCACCTCCACCATCTTGTTACCGTTGCAAGGTCTCTCCAGCCCAGCGGCCTCTCGAGGGCCATCCTTGTGTTTCTCTGCGGGTGACTTAAAGAGTCCCAGAGACCTCGCAGAAGACATAACTGGGTGACAGTAAATGCTTCTGCTCCTTTTAGCTGTGAGAACAGTTTGGTAGTGTTTTAATAATTTGGAGTCTGTATTAGTTTTCTAGGGCCCCCATAATAAAGTATCATAGGCTGGGCGGCTTAAACAACAGAAATTTATTTTCCCATAGCCCTGGAGGCCAGAAGTCTGAGGTCAAGGTGTGGGCAGGGCTGGTCCCTCCTGAGGCCTCTCTCCTGGGCGTGTGGATGGCCTCACGTGGTCACCCCTCTGTGTGTGTCTGTGTCCTCATCTCTTACGTTCGATCAGGACCCATGGTGATGTCTCATTTTACCTCGATTACTGCTTTGAAGACCCTACCTTCAAATATGGCCACATTCTGAGGTCCTGGAGGTTAGGGCTTCAACATATGAGTTTGGGGCCGGGTGAAGGGGACACAGTTCAGCCCATAACTGGATCTGACCTTGATTATTTTTGCAGTCATGTTTGGTGGAATTAGTATCCCTAATTTTGTGCCCTACCTAAGTCTTTCAGTTTTCCTCTGGGAAGCTTCTGTGAGTCTTTTATTTCTCAGTTCTAGAAAACTGAGCCTGTGATGTGAGTTGAGGGAGAAATCTGAAATGTGAGGAGCCCTGTCCCGTGATGATTTCTGGTCTTTCCCGGTCCTCTGCGTCCTGCGTGTCACATTGTGCCATTGTGCTTTAGCTCATCCTCTCTGTGGGCTGTTTGCGGTGCTTCTGGAATTTCTCTCCCGTGGATTTAGTTCCCTGCAGTGTTGGTTCTGCTGGAACCAGTATCGGCTCGTCTTGTCCTGAGCAGGTCCTTGTCTGTAGTGTTTCTTCCAGTCCCTTTTTTCCTGGGTTTTCTATTCTTTCATTGAGAGAAGCGAACCATTTTCTCAATTTTTCTTATTTTTCTTATAGTAAAGCTACTTCAGGGAAAGAAGCCTTTACAGGCCCCGGAGGGTAAGATTGGGAAACACCTTCTCAGCTCTGTTTCCCGGTTCACGCATCATCGAGGCTCTGGTTACTGTTCACTGAAACGCAGCCTCAGGGGTGATCCGTCCCCTTGGAGGGGACACTGGACACCTGCCTGTCCCCGTAGGGGCGGAGGGTGTCCTTCCAGGTAGCCCTGGACGTGGCAGGTGGCCCTTGTTGCTGTCTGGTTTTCTCCCCTCTGACAGGGTGATGGCTGAGGGCCCCCTGAGCCCCCTTTGTGAACCCTGCCTGCGTGGACACAGGCCCTGAAGAGCCAGGCAGTATCTCTCCGCCGGTGCTTCCTGAGAGTGAGGCTGGGGGCTGCCATGGAGAGAGTTCTGTTACCAGGGAGCACAGGGTTCATCTGTGGGGAGTGAGACCAAGAAGGGGCATCTGCAGCTCAGTGTGGCAGGTGGAAGGACGGGTGTGAGCCTAGAGTGGACACTGACTGAGCTATCGTGGGTGGTGGTGATTGGTGAGGGGCAATTCAGGGGGGCTTCCTGGAGGAGGCGATCCTTGAGCTCAGTCCTACAGGGTAGCAGGACTTAGCTGCTGATGGAGTTGAGAACAAAGCCTATGGGTACAGAGGCTGGAGAAAGCCTCGCATGCTCAGGAGTTATGAATTGCTCAGGGCCGAGGGTCCAGGATGCCTCTGGGGTGGATTATGACAGAGAATGTTAATGGTTGTTGCCACTGTTCCTGAAAATGTTCTTAATTCCGGTGGTTTCTGAGAGAGAGGAATGGTGTGTGTGTGTGTGTGTGTGTGTGTGTGTGTGTGTGTATGTAGCAGACGAGGGGGCTCTTCATGACCACAGCACTGGTTCCTTTCTCTGCCTGGAATCCGCCCCGCTGCGGTCCAGAGTGTGACTGCTAACAGTCTCCTGTCCTTGTGGAAAGACATCTCTTGGAGAAGGTCACATCATAGGCGGTCTCTTGTCTGTGTCAGGCGTGGCGTTTTTTGTGTCCAGAAACAAAGGGGTGATGGGTCCCCAGTCTGACCAGGGTGCTGTGCTGCCCACCCCTGCCCCCGTCCTCTGCATTTTGCGGGAGGTGGGGTTTGTTGGGGTCGGCTCCGAAACTCTCACTGACTGTCTCGTACAGACCAGGTGTGTGGTTGTACCCCAGGAGATTCAGGAGGAAGACAGGATCTCCCTTCCCTGCCTGTCGGGGGCTCCTTGCAGGAGCCGAGTGTGCATCTTCATGGAGCTGATGTCTCTCCAGCCCTCCTGGGAGTGGCGGCAGGTCTTAAGGTCCATTCCAGAGGCCCCGCCCATGAGTGTTGTTCTCAGCATGGCGCCTGCAGGGAGCACCTGGACTCTGTAGGTGGTGGTGCGACGCCCACTGACAGTGGTTCCTTCTAGGCTGTGGCTGGTGGAGGCAGCATTTACACTGGTGGTGCTCAGAGGACGCCGGCAACACCCCACCACCCCGCAGTGCTTCTTTGGACTCAGGCGGTCTGTGTTGCCCAAAGTCTCAGAAAGTCTTCAGGATGTTAATAACTGTGGATGGCCGTCCCCCTCACCCCTCTGAGTGCCTCTGCCCCATGGGCCCCGTGACCACAGGTGGCTGCTCGAGGTTCTGGAGTTGGTGTCAGCCCCCTGGCGCCCCCAAAATCCGAGTGGTGTCCGGCGTCACCTGTGCAGGCTCATTGCCCGTGAGCTGCCGGTGAGCGGTGGGCTTTCCCTCTGGCCGGGCTTCTCACGGTCTGTCTTCATTCCAGGTGCCGCGGCCCAGTCCACGCGATTTGAAGACGGCAGGAAGGAACCGATGGCTTTAGCGGGCGGCCCAGATTCCTTTCTGCACCATCCATACTACCAGGTATGAGTGAGTGTGGCAGCGGATTCTGGCAGTGGTCTGGCCCAGGGCCAGGGCAGAAATGTAGCTCATAACCTGACCATCCATCACTAGCAGGTCAAGGAGGAAGTGCTGAGTGGGGCTGTGGATGCGTCCTTCAGCGCAAAGACCAGGCACTTTCACATGGCCTTCCTTGCTTTGCTTGGAAGAGCTCATCATCACTGTGACCGCAGCATCCTTTTCTACAAGATTTGCATTGTAGTGCACACTTCCCTGCAATGAAGCGTGCCCTGTGTTGTCTCCCACTGGGCCCTGAAACTCCAGATGGTGAGTGGGAAGGGTGGCGAATGTTGGGATTTCAAGCAGAGGCGTGAGCTTCTGGGACGAGGAAGTAGGAAGGAGAAGGTCCTCAGCCCAGCAGTGACCTGCCTGTCACAGGTGGAGCCCTTCCCACCCCGATAGCATCAGGAAGGCTTTGTGGGACCGCAGGTTCACCTCCAGCCCTTCTGCGTGGGCCGTTGGACGAGTTTCATCTGTAAGTGTCCTTTATCTCCTGTGGCAGGTTTTCGTTTGAACTTTTGCTTTATGGCATAGACAGATACGTTTGATCCTTAGATCTTTGGATTTGACAAGTGAATCTTGGTCTCTCCTGAGCCCTGCAGCATGTGAAGCACTCACTTGTGCCACCTCTCTCTCGGCCTCTGTTTTTCCAGCAGGAGTCTTACGTTTTGAAGTCCCTTGATGTGATATTTGCGCTCCTCTGAGCTTGCTTTTCTCTCCTTCATCTGTGAAGTCTGTGCTTAGCTGCAGTGATGATAATTTGCCCATAGCATAGGGGCTGCAGAGAGGTGTATTTTTAATTTTTTTGGTGTCAGAGAGAAAGAGGTCTTGGAAGAAAGACTGGAGATTAGGAGTAGCATTCACTGTGATTTCTGGATTTGAGACAAAGCCACAGTCAGTTTCAAGCGAGACAAGGGGGCTGAAACCTTCGCAGAGCCATGAAGTTTGCTGGGGGCCCCCAGCCTGTCCAGTGGGTGAGCGTTCTCCAGGTCCTGCCCTCTGCCTCCTGTGTGATCATTCTCTGGGTCTTATAGAGGCCGTGGTTGCTTCACCCTGTCGATCGAAACTCCGTGATGCCACTATGGGTCATGGGTTCAGCTCTCACTTGACCGCTTAGCTTTGGCTGGTTGTCACCCCAGCCTGCCAGGCTCACACTTGGCACCAGCGCTCCCAGGGAAATGGGATCAGTGAACTGCAGGGAAAACCTTCCCTGGGGAATTGTGTCTGCAAGTTAGCTGAGCAACGTCCTCTTTGCTGGTCACAGAGTGAACCGTAAGGGCCAGATGGGACGTAGGGAAGGTTCCACCCCAAGGCCCTCTTAGCTCAACCCACTGGCATCTCAGATTTCTTCTGGTCCGGGCAGGGATGGCAGGAGTGCCAGCTGTAGCCAGTGCCTGGCTTCGCGGACGTGTTAGGTGTTTGTAGTCACCGTCCCAGTTGCCCAAGGCTCTTCCCAGGAGCCAGGAGGCCGCAGACACACGGTGGGCCCTGCCAGCGGAGCCTGTCACCCCAGGAGGAAGGGCTCTGTCATGCCGTGCCGCGGCTTTTGCAGGCACTGTTGCACTCCTGCGAGAGTCCAGCAGGCGGGCTTGGCAGCTCTTACCCTCTGTTCCTGGAAAAATCAGCCGACAGTTCCAGAATTTCTCAGAACATGGGATGATTTACAATGCGTTCGGTCTTGAGTAATCTGCAGTTACAGCAAATAGATACATCTCCAAGTTTTTAGTGAGAAGAATTTCTTTGTAAGATCGTCAGCGTACAAATAATGTTCTCATTCTAGCTGCTCACTCATCGCTGTGGCTTGGATTAGGGTTCAGTCAATGAGTCGCTGCTCAGTCGAGTTTGTTCTGGACTTAGAAGCACCAGAAGGATTTTGTGCATTTAATCACCCTGCTTCCTGCTTCAGGGACAGAGGCAGCAGGTTGGTGGGGGGCGTGGGATGGGGGGCTGGTGGAGGCGGGGTGAACTACGTCACTGTTTGACTTAGGCTGTTCCTTTAAACTGTGATATTGTCATGGTTCTGTGGCCTCGGGGTAAACCATGGGATGCCTCAGTGCCCCTGCTGGTGAACAAGGGTGCGTGGTGTTGTCAGGGTGCCGTGGGGATTGGGAGAAGGGTGTGGAAGTTACCCGGCACCGGGCCAGCCTGGTCTCAATCGCCCACCCAGAGTCGTTCCCTGTAATTCCTGGTTTTTTTTGTTGTTTGTTTGTTTTGTTTTGTTTTGTTTTGTTCTTTGGCTGTGCGGTGCAGCTTGTGGGATCTTAGTTCTCCGACCAGGGATCGAACCCGGGCCCTCAGCAGTGAAAGTGCGGAGTCCTAACCGCTGGACTGCCAGAGAGTTCCTCCCTAATTCCTTGGATGTTGATTGAACACCAGACAGGTGCCACCTGCAGTGTGAGCGCTGGGTGGCACCTCTTCTCCAGCAGCTGCTTTCCTGGGTCTCCTGACTCCTAGTCGGGGAGAGGGTCATGTGGAAACTGGCAAATGAGATAATTGTGAGTGATGACCATGATTGTCAAGCAAAGAAAATCTGACAGTGGGAGAGAGAGAGGCCAGGAAGTGAGCGAGACCCCCCTGGAGGGAGTGCCCAGAGCTGGGGGGCAGCACCCGGGCCGGGCTGGGGCAGAGCCTTTCCAGGGGCCAGAGGCCAGCACACCTGGCCTAAAGAGCCAGGGGGAGGGGTCTGGATTTCAGTCACTTAGGAAGGAGAGGTCTTTGGAGATTTATAAATAGAGGCCTACAGCCCACTGTCTGCAGTTCTAAAATCCCCAAAGCTATGAACCAAGAAGTTTCTTCATGGCTCACATCTTGCAGAATCTGACTCGACCTGTCGGAACTGGGTCCCTCAAGTACACGGCGTGGGGGCTCGGTGACCAGGCCGCCCTGCACCCTGGGTCATCTTTCTCAAGTCCAGAAAATTTTTATTTCCTAGCCATATCCTCCAGGGTTCTGGTTATGTACCTATTATGAGGTACATTTTGTTTCTTTATTATACATAAAATAACATTCGCTATCCTTCAGAAACACATACACACACACACACACACACACACACACACACACACACACAGAAAATAAAAATGAGTTCAGGTACAGACATTTGAGTAAAGTGTTGAACTGTGATGTAGAAACGAGATGCTTGAATGTACGTTTGAGATTCAAACCTGTAGGTTTGAAATTTGAGATAGGTTGTTAAGGTTCCTGTCAGTCCTTAAATATCTTGGGGGAGAAGGTGTCCGAGATCCCACTGACAAGAGACAGTGGGTCTGAGATCCTGCACGGCCCCTCATGGCGTATGGAGAGGAGACGGCCCTCGGTGACAGCCTGCACACCCAGCCTTTTCAGGCCTAGCCACCCCAAGAGAAGGCTGCTGTCCTGGCCTTCCTTGTGCATGAGTGCAGTGGCTCCACCCTCGGCATCGGTGAGATTGACAAGAGTCTGGAGAGTATGTCCCGCTACAGGAAAAACAAGTGGATTGTTGAAGGCTGGCTCCGAAGACTGAAAACTGCTCTGGCCAAGTGAACCAGGCGACCTAAGGTAGAGCTCCCAGGCCAGAGGAAGGCCTGGGGCGGAGGCGTGGCCTTCCTCGGATCCTGGAGGAGACCAGTGGCGTGGAAGAGGAGGAAAAGGAGGAGGGGACTGCAGCTGCCGTCCGTGGCCACAGGGGTTGAAGTGATGGAGAGGTTGATATCACGGTTTCTAGCATCCCAGAGCTGGAGCGCCAGGAAGGAAAACTCAGAGCGACAACTCTTCTCTCGCACGAAGCGGCTTCGCTCGTCCCAGATGCTTCGGGCAGGCTCCCTGGGTTAGGACCGCTGCAGACGCCGATCCTGGGTGTCACGCTTTGTGGAAGCGTGGTATCTTTGTGGAAGGAACCGAGGGGAGCTTAGTTCCTGAGGATGTGATAACGCAGGAAACGGATTCCTTGAAAGTGGCAACACCCAGCCCAGCCTCCTTCCCTCTGAAGGGTGCGTTAGCTGGCTCCAGCACCTTTGCCACTTCTCTTACCCAGGCCTGAGGCCAACCTCGGAAAACTAAGCCTGGGTCTATGCAGTCTAGGCATCTGGAATCTCCTGTCAAGGGTCAAGGTTCAGAACAGCCTCAGGCCCATCCTCATCTTCAGGCTCATGAATGCAGTTTTTTGTGAATTTAAATTTATTTCTACCTATATTTTTAGGACCAGCCTCATTTTTAATAAGGTTAAAAAAAAGGGAAAAAAAAGTCTGCAGAAAAAAACTCCTGTTTTTGCCATGTGAAGTTCCACAAGTGCAGCTACAGAAAAGTGCTTGTCAGTTGAATAAAAACCACATTTGATAGAGGGAAAAAAAAGGTTACTGGCACATCTTCAGATATTTAATCCAAATATTTATTTCTACTTTTATAATTTATTTTCCTGATTTCTGATTTGAAAACGCATCCGCTTGTATCACAAGTCAAACGTCGTGGAAACTGTCCTCGTGATCCTGCCCTTCTGCAACTCCGTTAGCCAGTACAGGGTGAAACAGCAGCCTTCCTGCGATAGCCCCTCTTCCCCTACATCCCCATCGGTAATTTCATAAATTCTGTCTCAGCCCCACGTCTCTGCAGGTTGCTTCCTTTGGCCCCATTTCAGTTGTGCATTCCTGAGCCTTCAGACCAGGAGCCTTCCCTTGCTGGGCAGGGGTTGGCAAACTACAGCCTGTGGGCCAAATCCGGCCCCTGCCTGCTTTTGTAAATAAAGTTTTATTGGAACACAGCCATGTTCCTTCAGTTAACATCCCGTCTGTGGCTGCTTTGGGGCCTCACCAGCAGAGTTGAGTAGCGGCTGGCCCTCTGCAGACCACCTCCTGCTTTGGGACATCTGTTAGTGCAGTGAGTCTTCTGGGTGGACAGAGGCCCAAGTGGGCCTCCTTGTGTCCGCCTCTCTCCTCCCTCATCGTGGGGACAGCAGGGACAAGACCCAGCCCACCCATGAGACCTCGATTGCCAATCACACCCAGCTTTGGGTCTTCGGTTGGGTTCACATCTGGTTCCTCCATCTCTCAGCAGCGTCTGAAGGAGCTGGATGCTCTCATCCCTTATGGTCTGGACTTGGGATCATTCTCTGGAGTCGAATTCCATTCCCAGAGTTGGTCACTGTCATTTATTTTTTAGCCAAAGAGTCGTCCTATGGCTTCTCAGTTTCTCATCTTATTCACCCATACTTTGGCAAAGAGGCATTTTCATTGGACTTCATTTTCTTCAAGAAATTTGTGGACAGTCCCTCCCACTTGTCATGGTAGGGGGAGACGGATGCCAGGAGCAGTAGAGACATCACTTATTTATTTTTTTCTTTTTATTGAAGTGTAGTTGACTTACAACTTTGAGTTAATTTCTGCTGTACAGCAAAGTGACTCAGTTATACATATATATGCATTCTTTTTTTTTAATATTCTTTCCCATTATGGTTTATCACAGGATATTGAATATAGTTCCCTGTGCTGTACAGTAGGACCTTGTTGTTTATCCATTCTATATGTAATAGTTTGTATTTGCTAACCCCGAACTCCCAATCCATCCCTCCCCCACCCCCTTCCCCCTTGGCAACCACAAGTCTGTTCACTATGAGACATCACTTACTTTTATGAGACTCTTCCAGTGGATAGGAGTCTCTATCCTAAAGCAGTTTCGCAAATCGTTCAAGATTATTTCTGAATTTAGTAACAACCACTATTTAATAGAGATGTTTTGCACAGCGAAGCTGGCAATTGATGAATGCATTGACAATACGCTCTTCGTGACTGGATGCCTTTTAGGTTCTCTGTACATGCCTTGCTTACAGTGTCACTGTGAGAATGAAAGTCACTTATGTAGAGCCCCTGGCCTTGTCTTGGCACATAAACAAACCTCATTAAATGGGAACTGTTATTTTGATACGTGATGCAAGCTGCTGATTTGTTAGAGTGTAGATTCTTTTTTTTTTTTTTTTTT
>NW_006773444.1:547175-553122 GCF_000442215.2 Lipotes vexillifer | reverse complement strand
TTTTGCTGTACGCGGGCCTCTCACTGTTGTGGCCTCTCCCGTTGCGGAGCACAGGCTCCGGGCGCACAGGCTCAGTGGCCATGGCTCACAGGCCCAGCTGCTCCACGGCATGTGGGATCTTCCTGAACTGGGGCACAAACCCGTGTCCCCTGCATCAGCAGGCGGACTCTCAGCCACTGTGCCACCAGGGAAGCCCAGAGTGTAGATTCTTTTTTAGCAGTAGAATTTGTAAGTGATTTTTTTGTGATGCCTCTGTCACTTCAAGGTTTTAATCTTTTCAAGTCTTTGAAATCACTGTGGAAAATTCACTTCAAGAGGAGGGCTTCCCTGGTGGCACAGGGGTTAAGAATCCGCCTGCCAATGCAGGGGGCACGGGTTTGAACCCTGGCCCGGGAGGATCCCATGTTCCGCGGAGCAACGAAGCCCATGCGCCACAACTACTGAGCCTGCATTCTAGAGCCTGTGAGCCACAACTACTGAGCCTGTGTGCCACACTACTGAAGCCCACATGCCTAGAGCCCGTGCTCCACAACAAGAGAAGCCACCGCAGTGAGAAGCCCGTGCACCGCAACAAAGAGTAGCCCCTGCTTACCGCAACGAGAGAAAGCCCACACGTAGCAATGAAGACCCAACGCAGCCAAAAATAAATAATTAAAATTTAAATTAAAAAAAAGTAGATGATACTTGGTTTGGGTAAACATTTTCTCCCTGATGTGACAAACTGTAGTCATTTGGTTTTATTTATTGGAATCCTGGATGGTCAGTGACATGTTAGGAAACAGCACACGAGTTTACATTTTCTGTCACTTGTGGAATCAGTTGAACGCCCTTTTCTTTAAACACTGGGAGTCACGTGGCTGATTTGTTCATTCCCTTCATGTTCCGGGAATGATGAGCCGACCATGGCTGCATGTTAGGATCAAGATGCAGGAGGAGGGAGCCCTGCCTTGGGACACTCCCAGCCCTGGTGGGACAGACAAGCAGAGGAAACACAGACCATCAGCCTCAGCCATGTGCTTGGTAGGGGGGTGTGGGGACCAGCGGGGACCCTGCATCATTTCCTGATGGAACCCGTCGCTCACCGCTCAGTGGAGATCGGCTAGTGGGGAGAAGATTCAGCACTTCTGGATCCTCGACTTGGGTTCTCTGATTTTACCCTCCACCAACCCTCAGAGGTGGGACCTTCATACCTTTGTGATACCCATTTTACAGGTGAGAAAACCAAGCCGCTAACTATGTGCTGGTTGGCATGCCAAGGACTTCACTTGGATTTTCCTAAGTGGGAATCTTCCCACAACCCCTCATGTTCTCCCCTTTTCAGATGAGAATAGCAAGGCAGACCAAGGCCATTTCCCCTGCCGGGTAACAGGTGTGTTTTTCTTAACGTTTGTATCTGTGGAGGATGTGAGTGTTCACATTGTCGGGACCACATGGGTCCCAGTCTCCTCAGAGCCTTGCGATGAAGCATTGTGTTTATGTCCTGGGATTCTACACTCACTGAATTTCCTTGATCCTAAAGTGCCATGGGGTAAACGGTCAATTTTAATGACAACTTTTCATTCAAAATAAAGATTATCACGTATAACCCTTAAATATGGATAGGTTGGAAAGTGTTTAAATTTCAAAATTGTTAAAAGGGGGGAGTGTCTTAGAATCCATGAAAATGAACATCTTAAGAGTATACATTTCTTTTTAGAGAGGGACAGACTTGCTCTATCCTGAATGCTTTTGTTTGTATTGACTAAATACTTCTGGAAGAGTGTGGGCTTGAGGTCTTGGATTTCTTCTAAAGTATCACAGAGCTGTATTTATTGAGTACCTTCTATGTGTTCTGTTCTGCATCTGATACCATGGCAAGCACCGTGCATAGGTTAGGCATCTGTTTGTTTTAGGGGGACCAAGGCTTGCAGGTGCTGGTGACTCCCAGGTCACGTGGCTTGTACCCGGTAGCTCGGGCTGGGGCCCGTGGGCCAGGTTTCCCCATCCTGTCTCTTGGCTTCTCCTGGGCGCCCTGTGCTTGGCTGGGTAGGTGTGTGATGCTGGCCGGCAGGCCGATCAGTCGACTGAGGGGCCGGACTTAATTAATGCTCTGTCTAGTAAGGTTTCATTGCTGCAGCGGGGGCAGGGCTTGGGGCCAGCAGAGTGAGAGCGGGGGCAGGGAGAGGGCAGGATCCGCTTGTGGAATGGTGATTCGGGCCCTGGGTTCCTGGTGGGCTGCTTAGCGGCCTGGCGGCCTGGCTTCTGTTGACAGCCACTCCCCTGACTCATATTTATTGCTGTCACGTGACAGGGCCTGCGGACCTGCACTTGCCCTTTCTGGTGTCAGCTGACTTCTGACTGTCATCTGCGTCATCCCTGGGGGTCTGGGCAGTCCTGCTTGGTCCGGCCGCTGGCCGTCGGGACCCCTGTGCACCCTACCTTCTGCACGTGTCCAGACGGGCCCCCGGGTCTCAGGTTGATGCTCCCTCTTTGCAGGAAAGGTGGCTGGACCTTCTAAGGGAGGTGGATGGGGGTTGTGGTGTGCCCGTCACAGATCTGAACGCCACCTGCTGTGCTGTCCTCATTCACACTGCCGCCTTCTGCCCACGCAACCTCCACGGTCAGCCCTGAGTTGTGTCTCACCTGTGCCCGGCCCGCGTGGAGGCTCTGCCCCGTTTCCCAGAAGCAGCATGGCCCTGTTGGAAGCTGGGGTGCCCCAGGGCTTGCCCGTGCCTTCGGCTCTGGGTTTGAAAGTGCGCTCTGGCCGTTGTGGGAGGAGCCCGCTCCCCCTGTCTCCCCAGGGGTGTCCTTCCCGGGGCCGCAGATCAGAGGCCGTGCTTGTCTCCTGTCTGTGGGCCTGTTTGGTGGACGGTGGCTTGTGTGAGGGCCAAGGCTGCAGGCGCAGAGCCTCTGGGGTGACTTCTGTGTTCTCTGAAGACGGGGTCACGGGCAGGGCCCTGTCACCGTGTTGTAATATCTGATTATGGCCCGTCGTGCACGCAGTGGTCCTCTTAACGACTGGTTAGATTTGGAGATGAAGCAGGATGTGTCTTGGAGGTGATGGGGTGACGTGGCACTTTCTTGGCTGGTCTGGGCACTGGAGAAATTCCTTTTCACTTGGCTGCAAAGGGATGAATAAGCTGGATCCTTTCTGCAGGTGCATTGGACGGGCAGCTGGAGGACAGGGGCAGGTCGTGATCATGCAGAAAACATTTCGATGGACGGAAACTTCGCAGTTGCAACTGTTTTTCAAAAATGGTACATTTTTGGAGAAGGAGGAACGTGAAAATTACTCCTTTTATTAAAGCATATGGAGTAATTTCAACACGAGCTTCTTGACTCTAATTTCCTATTTAAGCGTTTGGTCTTTGTAGTAGCAGCTAGGTTTCAATGATATTCAGTGCCATATTTAGCTCATACTGGGTCTCACAGTGGCCTGCCTGGGTCCTTGTATTGTTCCTGGCTACTTTTTCCTCTTTGGGCAAAGTGTCCTCTGCTCTCTGGGCCTCCCCTGCAGTTATTAACCCAGCAACGATCTTCATATACAGTAAACACTCACTTTGGCACTTTCCCCGGAACACGCTAAATATTTATACATGTTCGAGGGAGACCATGAGAATGTGGCCACTGGTCCTTTAAAAATTATTACTATTATTTTTTATTAGCTAGGCAGAAATCAAAAGAAAAGTGTTTGAAGTTACTATAATTGAAGGCTACCATTATTATCAACATCTATGAGATTCTCCTCTAATTAATCTTTAAGGAAAGACCTTACTGAATTTTCTGTCACTGTGCTTTAGTTTTTCTGGAAAGGTGGTGGAAATCTGACATTTCTTTTTCTGGCCTTCAGCCTTTGGGGAGTTCTCCTGGGCTTGCTGAGATGTAGGAAGTTCTGTGAAGGTTTTCAGTCCTGCCCTGGCTGCTGGAGATGGGTGGGGGAAGGCTGTCTCCACCAGCTGCTTCCAGGTGCCTGGGAACCCGCTCAGGAGAAAGGGACTGGGCTTAAAAAAATAAATTTAAAAAAACCGTAAAAGGAGCGTAAGTTCATAGGAAAAACACGTCATTATTATTGGTAGAAACTTCCAAAGTATGATGGAAACATAAGAAGCTGCATCTGACATTTATTTCACAGGGAAAGCGGTTGTTAAGGATGGTCATGATCAAGATGAGGATATTGAACGCACTTTGCCCAGGCTGCCTTCAGTACCTGGGCAGAGGTCCTTGGTCCATATCGCCCTTGACACCAGGGCCTTCCTCCCTCCAGTCTTTGCTCGAGGCCCCTTTTCAGAGAGTGAGGTCTTCTCTCGAGTAGTTTCCTCTCCTGCTTACCCTGCTGCAGGCTATTCTTTTATTATTCCATGGCCCCGCCCTCTTAAATTATAAATAAATAAATTGCATAGTATGTTTAGTGCTTACTATCTGTTTTCTCCAGACAAAAGGACAGGATCTTTGCTGTAAGCACTTATGTGCCCGCCTTATACTAGAAGCTTGGTGCGTTTATATCTTTGAAGATCAGCTATATTTCTCTGATCCGTAGGTGACCCAGTGGTGGGGCACCCTCACCTCTGAAGCATTGTGATTGCTGGCCTGGTCACTGTGTCACCCTGGGGAGGATTCTCTCGTCCCCCATGAGCTTAAAGACATTGATCACTAATTGTAGGCTTCTTTTCTTTGGTTTGGCAAGCTTTCTTGTACTGAGAGCCGTGAAAGGCAGTTTCTGCTTTCAGGGTTTCCAGGGCTGATCGTCAGGGTGGGTGTGTTATGTTTCGGGGTCCCAGTGAAGTGGGTGTTGCTGCATTTATGAAACCTGCTTCTTAAGGAGCAAGTTCTTGGACTGAACTAGGGGCACAGTGCGAGGATTGAGGGCGCAGTCTCGGGGTCCCTGGGCTTGTCCTCTGTCTCCCATCCTGGGGTGTGATATGTACAGGACTCACGTCTTGGCTTCTCCCCGAGCCAGCGGTTCCGGGTGAGCCGTGGCACGGCCTGGGTTCGTATGCTGCTGTGGCCACACGGAGAGTGTGGGTGGACATGGGGTTAGGAGGCTGGTCTCTGGGCTGGGGGCTGGTTAGAGTGTGGATTAGGAAGGTTTGAGGCTTCCTCTTGTGTCTGGCGTAGGCACCGAGCTGAACGTGGCTGAGTGGCCTTCACTGAAGTATTTCTGGGTTTCCATTGCTGTATCTTCATGGGGTATCTGCTACCCCAGACCACCCCAGCCCTCGGTGGGAGGGAGTTTCCCAGTGTGTCCTTAGAGATCAGACATCGGGATGGAGGGAGGGCGGGGAAGGGGTGCAGCTTCTGATCTGTTGATCCCATTGGTGTATTTTTCCTCTCCAGAGGTTGGATTTGGTCATTGTATATCTTTCATTTTTTTTTACTTATCAGGTCATGCTTACCTTTCCCTTCCTGAACACGTGGAATATATATATATATATATATTTTTTTTTTAAAATAAATTTATTTATTTATTTTTGGCTGCATTGGGTCTTTGTTGCTGTGCACAGGCTTTCTCTAGTTGCAGCGAGTGGGGGCTACTCTTCGTTGCAGTGTGGGCTTCTCATTACGGTGGCTTCTCTTGTTGTGGAGCACGGGCTGTAGGTGCACTGGCTTCAGTAGTTGTGGCGCGCGGGCTCAGTAGTTGTGGCACGTGGGCTCAGTTGCTCTGCGGCATGTGGGATCTTCCAGGGCCAGAGCTCGAACCCGTGTCGCCTGCGTTGACAGGCAGATTCTTAACCACTGCACCACCAGGGAAGCCCACATGGAATATATTTATCCCACTTGTTTTAACACACCTGTCTTCTCGTTTTATTGTCTTTGACATTTCTAGGTCTGTTTCTCTTGGTTGATTTCTCTTATCAATATGGGTCTGATTTTTGTTTCATGCCTGGCAGTTTTTGATTGGATACCAGACGTGAATTTTACATGCTTGAATGCTGGCTTTTTTTTTTTTTTTTTTTTTTTTTTTTTTTTT
>NW_006773444.1:526809-547086 GCF_000442215.2 Lipotes vexillifer | reverse complement strand
TTTTTTTTTTTTTTTTTTTTTTCTTTTTCTTTTTGTGCGTGTTCCTTTAAATATTTGGGAAATTTGTTACAGGAACAGTTAGGCTTCTTGGAAACAGTTTGCTCCTTTTGAAGCCTGGTTTAAACTTTGTGAACTGGGCCTAGAATAACTTTAGGTCTAGGCCTAATTTGCTCTCACTGTTAAGGCAAGACCCTTCTGAGGACTCGATTCAGCGTCTCGTGTGTAAGGTTTCCCATGTGGCTGCTATGAATGCAGACTTCGTCCTGCCCTGTGCGAGCTCTGGGGCTTGTTCTGCCTGCTTCTTTCTGGTGGTTCTTTCCTGGCCTTGGTAGCTTCCTCGAGTGCCTGCACTAGGGCACGCCCTGCATGTCTCTAAGGCCCTCTTCCATGCCACAACCTCCTCTCTGCCCCGGCCTCCCTGAACTTTGAATTCCACCTCCTTAGAAGGACCCCCAGACACTGCCTGAGACCCCTTCCTTGCACTGCAGATTAGAAACTCTCTGGAGCCCCCGAGGGGGGGGCCCTGGGAGATCTCCCCGCATCTGTCTCCCCTCTCTCTCGAGTGCTGTCCTGTGCTGCCTGGTGTCCAGTGTATGAAAACCACTTCAATTTTTGGTTATTTAAGAAGAGAGGGTACGTGCAATCCCTGGTATTCTATCTTGGCTGGAAGCACAGAAGTCTCCATAATATTATTTCAACCATGGTTCTAGGAATAAATTAGCCACAGATCATTTGTATGTAATATATAGAATCAGCTTTGGAGCTGAAAAGAAGTACAGAGGTCATGTGGTACAAAGACCTCACATCATAGATGAAGAAACAGGCACAGTGAGTGCAGTTATTTGCTCAGGATCAGAGAGTTTGTCACAGTGGTGATTTATGTGTTTGGCTCGTGTCACAATAAGGTTTTTCATACACGAAGGACATGATGCACAGCTTCTTGGAGCCCGTGCTGAGGTTGGGGCCCCGAAGTCCCACAGGGGCAAGCAGACCTTCGACGGAGAACCGAGTGTGCTGTGCCCTGGGATCTGAGCTGCTGCTCTTCCCACGCCCCCTTTTTTTTAAATTACAGTGTAGTTGATTTACGATATTATGTTCGTTTCAGTTGTACAGCAAAGTGGTTTAGTTACACATGCTTTAATATGTATATGTGTGTGTGTGTGTGTGTGTGTGTATATATATATATATATATATATATATATATAGTTTTTCAGATTCTTTTCCATTATAGATTATTACAAGATATTGAGTATAGTTCCCCGTGCTGTACAGTTGGTCCTTGTTGCTTTGTCTTGGCCACTTGCTTTCTTCTGAGGCTTTGCCCTTAGGGTGCTGTCTGGGGGGGGGGGGGGGGGGGGCTTCACCATGCTTCTGGAAGCTCTGCCCTGCCCCGCCCCTCCTCGCCTCATACCTGCCCTCTGAGGAGCCAGGTGCTGTGTGGGAACCCCGGTGGGATGCGCTGGGGACCCAGCTTCCCTCGTTGTGACTCCAGATTCTCGGCCGGGGGCTGCCGGTCACCCCTGGCCTCGTGCCCTCTGCTCACCAGAGGGACGTGGAAACAAGGAAGAGCCACCCCAGGGTTACATCATATTAAACCCTGGGTCCTTTTCCTAGTCCACCAGGGCAGTGAGAACCCTTTCCAAGTTCTGAGATGGTTGAGAAAGTCCAGGGAAGCGACGCCTGTCCTCACCCTGCTGACTGGGGGCAGGGAGTATGGAGCTGGCGCTTTGCTGGGAGGGTAGCCCCGCTGCGGCTGATCCCTGAAGCACCCGGTGCCCGGTGCGTGCCTGCGGGGCTGGTAGACGCGGGGGTAGGGCGGGGGTGCCCTGGGAGCAAGCGGGGAGCTTTGTGCTGAAGGACCCCGGCTCTCCTAACTGTGGTGCCCTGTGTGCCCCACCAGGGGCGGTATCTCCGGACTGGCTCCCCACTTTAGATGAGGAAGCTGAGGCTCGGGGTGTAAGGGGTTGTCACCCGGCCAGTGCGCCTGGATGTTGAACCCATCTCCCCGACTTCCACGCTGGGCTCTCATCAGCTTGTGCCTCTGCCTTGTCAGCCAGCTTCATTACTCGGCCCTTTTCATTTGAGGTCCTTTGTAGCTGGGTGACCGGACTCCCTTCGCCTCCTGGCGATTCAGCCCATGGCTGGCGTTTGGCCTGGTCCTTAAGGCTCCCTGAGACTCAGTGCGGGCAGTCACCTTCTGTGATAGGGGAGGGTCCATGGAGGGGGGACCAAGATTTGCTTCCAGAAGGTGGAGTCCTGGTTGGCCAGAGTGCCCCGGGGACAGAGTCAGAACACATTCGATTCCATTGGGAAGTGTGCTGTTTGTTTCTCAGATTGCTCTGACACCCTGTGCTGCATTTTGTCCAGGGTGCTTTAGAGGGCGGACATCCTCTCGCTTCCCAGACAAGTCCCTCTAGAGCCTAAAGCTGACCCAGGCGCTGTGTGCTGGCCCAGCTGACAAGTAGATGTTGTCTTAGTCCATTAATTGTATTAGTGGATGTTTGGTCTGTATTCATTTTCCTTTTCTCAAGGGAGGAGGGTCCCAGGGAACAAACCGAGCGCGTGGTAGGACGAGCGGGCCCTCCTGTCCTGTCCTACGTCTGCTGCTCACGCGTTTGTTACGCTACCAGCATCCCCTCCCCGGCCCTCTTGTAGAGGGGCCGCGATGCAATGTCATGCCTATCCCGGCGGGATCGGCTGCAGTACTGCCCAGCCGGGGGGCGGGGCCTTCGGTACTTGATGGGTCGGGTCACGTCCACAGCCGTGCTCCGTGCTTCGGCCAGAGTGAACCCCTGCTCTCCTGTCACGTGGGCTGAGCGACTAGGTCATCAGGAAAGTGCTGCCTCGCTCTGACTCATTGGTCCCTCCCGAGGGGGGATAGAGGGGGACGGGGTGCAGACGGCCGGGTGTTGTTGAGAACCAGTGACCCAGCCGAGGGTTCTCTTCCGGGAGAGAAGGCCATGAGGTATCTCACATGGCCTCTGGCTTCTAGTCTGCATCGAGAGAGTTCTGTGGGCCCCTGTGGGCAGCCAGGACACCCGTGGCAGGGTTTATGACAGGACCCACCAGATGTGCTTAAAATCAGTAAGTTTTAGTAACTTGGGAAAACCTTCAACCTCGCAGGAAAGCAAGAATGGAAATAGAGTGAGTGGCACAGGGACGCCTGTGCTGTCATTACTAAGTGGGCTGTTTGTGACGTCATGTTTCTGGTTAGTTACTATTTCACTGGCTTGAGATGTTTGGCTGCTTCTCTGAGCCACAATAATTGTTTCGGCAGGAATTCCCCACCTTTCCCTAGCTCCTAAGACACAGACCCCTTGTAAAAGTGTACGGTCATGAGACTGTCGGTGTTTGCCAACCACCGACCTCCCTGTCCCATCTCCGAGTGACAGCCACCCCTTCTGTGAAGCAAAACCTGGTTGTTGCTGTTAGTCACCCAGCCCTCGTTCTGAGTTTTACGCAGTGTGTTACCTCCTCTTGTGTTATTTACAGGTTAACTTATATCCATACTTAAGGACTAAGGTATAGTTAGAAGCCCTCGAATACTGTAAGAGTTGCTTTTTCCTTTGAGGGCTGGAGAGGAGATGGGCGGGGTCCTGGATTAGGCTATAGTCAGGTGGGCAGAGACCCACTGTGACTGATGTGAGGAAGGGGTTCATGGGGGGCATCTTCCTCTTCTGGAGAAAAGATTTTTGTACTTAGAGATGGTCCATGTATTTGCAAGTGAGAGTCAATAGCCTGTATTCATACAGCATAACTAGAATGTATTCTTAGCCTCACTCCTTGATTTGGGAAGGCTGGCGTGGTAAGTTTTCCTTCCTCTTGATGAAGTAAAATTCATATCTTAGGGCAAGGGAAGAAAAATTTAAACATAAAACTTCCTTTGCCCGTTTGGTCCTCGTCCCCCACGTTTAGTGTGGGTTGGGCATCTGCAGTAACCAGACCTCCTTAGGAGATAACACTCCTTCATCTCATCAAGGGTCACTACTCCTTAGGAGATGACCTTCTTTCTTCTTGTGAGGGGCCACAAAGACCCATGACCCACTACTCACTTTGTGCGTGTAGATCTGGGTCGTGTACGCTGTCAGTAACACACCATTTGACGAGTAACCCTTTGTCCAAAAACTTATGTAACCTTGCTTTGACCTCTGACAGGCGGAACAGTCCTCAGGGCTTTCTGAAGGACCGTCTCCTGGGGGATTATAATCCTCAGGTTGGCTCAAATAAAATTTTCTATTTCTTTCTTAGATCGACTGTTGATTAATTTTTTTTGTGGATACTCTCATCACAGGTTCTTGGACCCAGGTGAAGCCAAGTGTGTGATTTGGTTTTAGGGTTAGTTTGATGAATACCTCTTGTTGTCTGTGCTCTTACATAGAATAAACAGGCCGAGTGTCAACTGGGGCAAAAAATGGCTCTAGGTCATTTATTATGAGTGTTATTTCCATTGGGGGCAGGGGCTAATTTTGCAGACCTTGCACCTGGCAAAACGTGGAGTGCTGATACTGCAGATTTTGTCAAGTTCTCTGACGTTTCAGGACTTTGCGTGGTTGGTGTGTAGCACCCGTAGCTCAGTACTGGTGAGAATGCATTCTCCTATGGGGTCACACAGTATCTAGCCATGGTGCTGGGGGCCAGTCTCCTTCCTCCTCGTCTGTAAGAATGGGGGTAAAACAGTACCTGTGAAAGAAAGGATGGAAATGAGAATGCATGTAATTGTCTAGCACCACGCCTGGTCCCCAGGATTGTAATAGAAAGCTTCTGTTTCTGCATTTTTTTAACCCTTTGTTGGCCCCATTCACCCATTTCTCCCAGCCCTCACCCCTGTCTCTGGCAACCAGCAATCTATTCTTTGTATCTATGAGCTTTATTTCAAAATTCTTTTTATTTTATTGAAGTATAGTTGATTTACAGTGTTGTGTTAATTTCTGCTGTACAGCAAAGTGATTCAGTTATACATATACATACTCTTTTTTTTATATTCTTTTCCATTATGGTTTATCACAGGATGTTGAACGTAGTTCCCTGTGCTATAGTATGTTTATCCATCCTATATATAATAGTTTACATCTGCTAATCTCAAACTCCCAATCTTTCTTTTTTTAATTTTTTAGATTCCACTTACATGAGAGACCAAGAGATCATATAGTATTTATCTTTCTCTGTCTGACCTATTTCACTTAGCATAATGCCCTCAAGGTCTACCCTTGTTGTCACAAATGGCAAGATTTTATTCCTTTTTATGTCCGGATAATATTCTGTTTATATGCCATATCTTCTTTATCCATTAATCCATCAGTGGACATGTAGGTTGCTTCCGTATCTTGGTTATTGTAAATAATGCTGCAGTGAACATGGCGGTGCATGTATCATTTTGAATTAGTGTTTTCGTTTTCTTTAGATACCCAGAAATAGAATTGCTGGATCATATGGTGGCTCTGTTTTTCGTATTCTGAGGAACCTCCATCCTGTTTTCCATAGTAGCTACACCATTTTACATTTCTGTCAATGCATAGTTTCCTTTCACCACATCCTCTCCAACCCTTCTCATTTCTTGTCTTTTTGATAATAACATCCTGACAGGTGTACAGTGATGTCTCATTGTTTGGATTTGCATTTCCCTGATGATTAGTGATGTTGAGCATCTTTGCATGTGCCTGTTGGCCGTCTGTGTATCTTCTTTGGGAAAATGTCTATTCAGGTTTTCTGCCCATTTTTTAATAGGATTGTTTGGGATTTTTTGTTTTGTTTTTTTTGTTTTTTTGGCGTTGAGTTACATAAGTTCTTTATACATTTTGGGCGTTAGCTCCTTATCAAACATACAATTTACAAATGTTTTCTCCCATTCACTAGGGTGCCTTCTTATTTTGTTGATGGTTTCCTTTGCTGTACAAAAGCTTTTTAATGTGATATAGTCCTACTTTTTACTTTTGCTTTTGTGTTTTTTGCTTTGGTGGCAGATTGAAAAACTCATCACCAAGACATCCTTAACGTAAGTCAAGGGCCTTACCACCTATGTTTTCTTTTAGGAGTTTTATGATTTCAAGTCTTATGTTCAAGTCTTTAATCCATTTTGAGTTAATTTTTTGGTATGGTATAAGATAGTGGTTGAGTTTCATTCTTTTGTGTGTAGCTGTCCAGTTTTCCCAACATCATTTATTGAAGAGACTGTCTTTCCCCATTGTATATTCTTGGATCCTTTGTCATAAATAATTGCCCATATATGTATGGGTTTATTTCTGGGCTCTCTGTTCTGTTCCTTTGATCTATGTGTCTGTTTCTGTGCCATTATCATATTGTTTTAATTACTATAGCTTTGTAATATACAGTTGTCCCTTGGTATCCATGGAGAATTGGTTCCAGGACCCCTCTAAGATACCAAAATCTGCAGGTGCTTAAGTCCCTTATATAAAATGATGTAGTATTTGTGTATAACCTGTGCACATCCTTCCATATACTTTAAATGATCTCTAAATCACTTATAATACCCAGTACAATGTAAACACTATCCAGACCATTGGAAATACAACATAAATGTATTATATTGCTGGTGTGCAGCAATTCAAGTTTGCTGTTTGGAATTTCCTGGAATTTTTTTTTCAAATATTTTCAGTCCGCAGTTGGTTGAATCCTCACATGTAGGACCCATGGATATGGAGAGCCAACTGTGGTTTGAAATCAGGGAACTTGAAGCTTCCAGCTTTGCTGTTCTTTCCCAAGGAGGCTTTGGCTGTTCGGGGTTTTCGTGGTTCCATACAAATTTTGAGACTATTTGTACTATTTCTTTGAAAAATGACACTGGAATTTTGATAGGGATTGCATTGAATCTGTAGATTGCTTTGGATAATATGGACAGTTTAACAGAATTGGTTCCTCTAATCCATGAGCATGGAATATCTTCCATTCGTGTGCATCTTCAGTTTCTTCCATTCATGTCTTATTGTTTTCAGTGTACAGGCCTTTCATCTCCTTGGTTAGATTTATTCTTAGGTACTTTATTCTTTTTGTTGTAATTGTAAATGAAATTATTTTCTTTATTTCTCATTGTTAGTATATATAAGTGCAATTGATTTTGTATCCTTCAACTTACTGAGTTCATTTATTATTAGCTCTAACAGTTTTTTGATGGAGCCTGTAGGGTTTTCTATATACAATTTCATGGCATCTCCAAACAGTGAGTTTCACTTTTTGCTTCCCAATTTGGATAACTTTTACTTCTTTTTCTTGCCTAATTGCTCTGGCTACTGCTTCCAATACTATGTTGAATAAGAGTGGCAGGAGTAGGCATCCTTGTCTTGTTCCTGATCTTAGAGGAAATGCTTTCAGCTTTTCACCACTGAGTATGATGTTAGCTGTGGGCATATCATATATAACCTTTATTATGTTGAGGTATATTCCCTCTATACCCACTTTGTTGAAAGTTTTTATCAAAAATGATACTGAATTTTGTCAAATGCTTTTTTCTGCATCTGTTGAGATTATGGTTTTTTTAGCCTTCATTTTGTTAATTTGGTGTATCATATTGACCGATCTGCATATGTTGAATCATCCTTGCATCCCTGGAATAAATCCCACTTGATCATGGTATATGATCATTTTAATGTATTGTTGAATTTGGCTTGGTAATATTTTGTTGAGGATTTTTACATCTATGTTCATTAGGTATATTAGCTTATAATTTTCTTTTCTTGTGGCATCTTTGTTTGGTATTAGGGTAATGCTGTCCTTATAAAATGAGTTTGGAAGCGTTCCCTCCTCTTCTGTTTTCTGGAAGAATTTGAGAAGGATTGGTATTGATTCTTCTTGGAAAGTTTGGTAGCGTCCACCAGTGAAGCCATCTGGTCCTGGACTTTCATTTGTTGGGAGAATTTTTATTACTGATTAAATCTGCTTACTAGTAATAAGTTTGTTCAGGTTTTCTGTTTCATCATCATTCAGTCTTAGTAGGTTGTATGTTTCTAGATATTTATCCATTTCTTCTAGGTTGTCCAGTTTGTTGTTGGTGTGTAATTGTTCGTGGTAGATTCTTATGTTTCTTTGTAAATTGTGGTATCAGTTATAAAGTCTCCTTTTTCATTTCTGATTTTATTTATTTGTGTCCTCTTTTTGTCCTGCTGAGTCTAGCTAACGGTTTGTCAATGTTGTTTATTATTTTCAAAGAACGGGATCTTAGTTTCATTGATCTTCTCTATCGCCTTTTTAGTCTCCATTTCATTTATTTCTGTTCTAAATTTTATTTCCACCCTTCTACTATCTTTCAGCTTTGTTTGTTCTTCTGTATCTAGTTCCTTGAGGTGTAAAGTTAGGTTGTTTATTTGAGACTTTTCTTGTTTCTTGAAGTAGGTCTGTGTCACTGTGAGCTTTTCTCTTAGAACTGCTTTTGCTGTATCGCACAAATTTTGGTTTGCTATATCTCCATTTTCATTTGTCTCAAGGTATTTTTTATTTTTTTATTTCTTCTTTGAACCATTGGCTGTTCAGTAGCATATTGTTTAATCTCCACTTATTTGCCAATTTTACAGTTTTCTTCATGTAATTAATTTCTCATTTCATATTATCGTGATCAGAAAATAGCACTTGATCTGATTTATGTTGTAAATTTATTAAGACTTGTGTTATGGACTAACTTAAGATCTAGCTTGGGAAATGTTCCATGGGTACTAGAGAAGATTGTGTATTCTGCTGCCTTCAGGTGGAATGTTCTGTGTATATCTGTACAAGCCATGTATTCTAGTGTATCTTTTAAGGCTAATGTTTCCTTATTGATTTTCTGTCTGGATGATCTAACCATTGATGTAATTGGGGTATTAAAGTCCCTACTATTACTGTATTGCTATCTATTTCTCCTTTAGTTCTGGTAATATTTGCTTTATATAGTTAGACACTCCTGTGTTGAGTGCATAGATATTTACAAATGTTATATCCTCTTGTTGGGTCGACCTCTTTATCATTATGTGATGCCTTTCTTTGTCTCTTATTGCAGTCTTTGTTTCCAGGTCTTTTGTCTGATATAAGTATAGTTACTCCAGCTTTCTTTTGGTTTCCATTTTCCATTTGTTGGAAATGTCTTTTTCCATCCCTTCACTTTCAGTCAGTGTGTGGTCTTATATGTGAATCAAGTCTCTTGTAGGCAGCCTATAGATAGGTCTTATATATGTGTGTGTGTGTGTGTGTGTGTGTGTAGATCATGAAGAAAATCCCAATTGTTTATATGCAATGTTAGTTCTTTTCTTTTTTTTTTTTTTTTTAGGTACGTGTGCCTGTCACTGCTGTGGCCCCTCCCATTGCGGAGCACAGGCTCCAGACGGGCAGGCCAGTGGCCATGGCTCACGGTCCCAGCCGCTCCGCGGCATGTGGGATCTTCCTGGACTGGGGCACAAACCCACGCCCCCCGAATCGGCAGGCGGACCCCCAACCACTGCACCACCAGGGAAGCCCTGGTCTTATATTTTAATCCATTCAGCCACCCCCTGTCTTCTGATAGAAGGGTTTAGTCCATTTATATTTAAATTAATTATTGATAGGTATGAATTTTTTTCTGGGCTGTTTCTGTAGTTCCTCTCTGTTCTTCTCTTCCTTTACGATTTATGACTTTCTTTAGTGCTTATATAATGCTTATATTCCTTTCTCTTTTTCTTTTGTATATTTTCTATATAGGTTTTTACTTTGTGGTTACTGTGAGGCTTACATAAGTTAAATCTGTAACAGTCTATTTTAAGTTGATAAGAACTTAAGTTTGATCCCATTCTAAATAAAGCTCAGCATTTTTACTCTCCTACTCCACTACGTTTTATGTTTTTGGTGTCATATTTTACATCTTTTTATCTTGTTATCCCTTAACTAATTATTTATAAGTGCCTAATTTATATCTATACTATATAATTACCTTTCAGTGAGATTTATTATTATTTCATACGCTTCTTGTCAACTCTACCCCAGCTCTTGGTCGTCAGTCAAACCTTTATGCTTCTCTCAGAAGCCCATTGTATTTTTGACGTCTCCGAGTCATTGATGATGTACCACAACCTGTCATTGTGTTTAACGGGAGGATCTCAGCACCTCAATATGGGCTGCTTGGAAGCCAGACCCTCAGGCATTAGCTTTCAAAAGTGTATAAATATATACAGTCGTGTGGGGCCCCAAAAGTAAGCCCCGTTGGACAGACTATCTGGTGGTATCCCCTGGGTGGCCGTCACAAATACTGGGGCTCCATCTGCTCTCTGTGAAGTGCCCTAGGGTGCATCTTTGCATGAACCATCTCTCTGATTGCCAGAGTCTTGTGAATCCCAGGAATGCAGACCCTCTGGCCTCCAGAGCCAGGTGATCAGGTGGCATCCCCTGGGTAGCAACTGCTGGAACCAGGGCACCAGACCTGGAAACAGGGTACCTGTAGTATGTAAAGCTCCCCTCCAGGAGATGCTGGTGATCTGGAGTGCAGCAGAGAGAGGTTGTGAAGATGGCACCAACCTCTGAGCTGGGCTTTAGGGTGGATGAGCCCAAGCACGTGGGCCCTTCCAGATCACTGAAGTCCTCTGCATCTTGGGACATGAGCCCCTTTGGTTTTCAAAATTAGATGTTTTTTCAGGCTTGCCTCTCAGGTGCAGACCCTAAACATTGAGGTACTGATGTGGGGTTTGAACCTTTGCTCCTCGGGAGAAGCTCCAGATTTTGTTTTCTCCCAGTTGTTGGTCGCTGAGCCAGGGGTGGGGTTTATGGCCAGGTCATGTCCCAGTCCCTCCCTCCTGCCTTGATACGGTTTCCTTCTTGTTTGCCTGATGTGCGGGCATCACTCAGCCAGCCGTAGGCTTTTTAGGAGCAGATTGTTCCCTGTGTAGCTGTAGGGTCAGTGTGTCCATAGGAACAGGTGAGTTCAGGATCTTCCTATGTCACCATCTTGAACTGGAATCTTCACATCCATTTTTAGTAAAAATTAGTAATTGTCTGTGGCTCAGGGGAGGGTAACTATGAAATCTGGATCACACCTCCCCACCTATATATGTTTGAAAGTTCTACAGTAAGACATACATGCCGTTGACAGAAGTGGGCTTTGGGCCATTTAGTTGCCTATTCTTCACTAGGACAGCAGTCTCATAGCTTAGTGGATTTCCATTTTGATTTGTTTTACAGCTTTAACTGCACCTTGTGTGAAATGATAGAAGCCATGGCACTTGTATTTCCCATGTTGATTTTCAGAAGCATTGGCCTGTTGTGCCTTAGCTGGGGGTCAGCAGTTTCTCCAGGCAGCTAGGTCAGGGGGCAGGAGGGCTACCTGGTGGGAAAGGCCTGGGGGAGGTCCAAGAGCTGCCGGGAGCTGGAGCGGGGATCCCTTGTCATTATGTCTTTTCCCTGCTCAGCAGAGGGACAGCTGTCGGCAGGGCTGTGGGTGGCTGGGAGGCCCTCTGGCTTTGTCTTAGCTGCCACCTCGGGCTGCTGTCCTGGGACTGCCCGTTCCCCTACACCATTCTCGTGCACTGTTGGCTGGTTGGCTGGTTGGTTTTGGGTCCTGTAGTGTTTAAGTTTATTCACGTTAGATTTCTGCTTGTAGATTCTGATTGAGCATTCTCACTTGTCGAGGACATCTCAGTTCCTGTCGTTCTGTTTTCTGTGGTGTTGATCTTTGCTCAACTTAGCAGGGTAACTAAGGGCACCTACTGTGTCTTTATTCAGGTCCCTGAGAGATTGTATACAGGCAGGTATGAGGACAAATCCCTGGGACGCCCACTAGAGAGAGAGATCTTATTTATGGACTTCTTGTCCCTATTGCTTACTGACCATCACTGAACACCTGGTAGCTTTAGTCACTCGACAGACCCTTTGTTTACATCATTTAAATTTAATCATCCCAACCGACCTGTGAGGTCCCCATTCTTCCCCAAGGAAGCACAGAGATGCAGGAAGTTGCCCAATGTCACAGGACTAACCAGCAGGTGGGAAACTGGGATTTGACCCCAGAGTCTGGCCTTACCTGTTCATTCCCATTTGTTACCCGGCAGATGCTGTGCTGACTGTTACACTCCGGTCTCATCAAATTCCCCTAGCTGCTCTCCGAGGCATATGTGACCCCAGAACCGCTCACCTGCCCAGTGAATGTTTTCTGGTCCCTGGAGCAGTGTTCTTCTTGAGCATCTTGTACTGTTCCACAGCAGCTTAGGCCAGGGTTTATTAGACGTGAGTGCCAGTTGACTGTTGACCGCTTGCCTGTTCTGCACCCAGGCTGCGTTGTCAAGGTTTTTGCTGAAACACAGGTCGTTCTGCTGGCCTCCAGCAGGGGGTGGTGTGTCCCAGGACAGCATTCCGAGGACTTGCTTCCATCCTGGGGCCTCCACCTTCACCGCCTCCCTGAGAAGCAGTTGGTGGTGAGGCTGGGGTTGGGCTGGGGATGGGAGGAGGGGACAGTGTGGATGGTGCTCTAGGGCAGGAGGGGTGCACCCTCCTTGCTTCTCACTTTAACTGAAGCAGGGCAGCGGGGTGAGGGGTAAGTGACCATGGTCCTCTGGACTGTCACAGAAAGCTCCAGAAGGGGGTGCCTTTTGGGCTGGACCTGGAGGATGAGCAGACGGTGTGTATGGAGGGCAGAGAATATTCCAGACAGTGAGGACCCCACAAAGAGCAGGAGGGGGAGGCACACGACTGTGTCACCTGGAATGTTCCAGTGAGTGAATCACCTAAGGTAAGGAGCTCAGACTCCAGCTCAGACTCAGGACTGAGCAGGGCCCTGGAGTCTGCATTTCTCACTTGTTTCTCCAGGTGAGACTAGCGTGATCCTCCGGGAATGACAGGGAGGGGCCTAAGCCCTGTCGCCAGGCCCCGTGGAGTCCTGACCCCAGCTTGAGGCACTTTTTAGGTGTAACCTTTAAACCTGCAGGTTCCCCCCCGCAGCCCCTCCATGGGCAGAGGCCTCAGCAGTGGGCAGTGGACGCTCCTGGGGGGTGAGGAGGACAGGTCCAGGGTGGGACTGGAGCGTCCAGAGGAGCTGGCCAGGTTGGTGCCCCAGCCTGGAGCCAGCAAGAGGCCTGAAGGAGCAAGCCTGAGGGCGTTCATGCGACCCCAGAAGTGGGGCTCACTAAGGAACTTTCTAGAGGAATCGCATGGCCGTGCTGGAGAATCAGTCCACGTCTGGCCTCTCCTGCCTGCCCCTTCGCACCCTGTGGCTCACCCCCCACCAGCTCCCAGGGCTCAGCGAGGCTTGGACGAGATCACGTAGCACGAGGTCACCCTGCAGGAGGAAGGTGTCTAGGCCTTGCTCGCTTCCGACTTTGGAAAACGTTTCTAAAGTACATGGGTTTGGGGATCCAGCACTAAATGGTGAAGTGACCCATGCAGCTTTAATGAAGGGGCTCCCAGCCGCCCACCTCTCCGAGGGGTAAACAGCGCTATGACCAAGGACTGTGCTTCAGAGAAGCATCGTCGGCTAGTGGCCACCTTCAGAGAAGAACCTGCGCCTTCCTCTGCAGGCCCTGGGCCTCCTGCAGACAAGGAGGCTGTGTAGTGCTGGCCCTGGGCCCCGGCCTGGCCACTCTGACCCCCTCACCAAGAGGGAGGCCCACCAACCTGGGACGGGAGAACCCCCGCAGACAGACCAAACTAGCCCTGGAGGAGACCAGGCCAGCCCAGCGAGAAGACTTTACCCTCGTCCCAGTTTGTATTATTGTGCACTTCTCTGCACTTGACCTTCCAGCCCTGTGGGGAGTTTCTGTTCTATGCCACGGTGGTTAACTTCTCCCGCCCAGTTGCCGTCATGCTCTGGCTTTAGTTTACAAACACCATCAGTTTCCATACTATTTCATTTCTTTTGGCTTTGCAAGATAATAGAATTCTTGTCTGAAGCTTCTTTATGCTGACTTCTGCTCTTTCGATCTGGGAGTTTTATATACGAACAAATGAGGCAATTGTCGAGATTTTGTTCTTACTGCTGTAATTTGTCAGGCAAGCCTGTCAGATTTCGAACGGTACTTTAGGTGTAGAGTTGCCAGATAAACTAGAACGTGCCAAGTTAAATTCAGATAAACCACAACATTTTTTTAGGATAAGCTCCATGCAATATTTGGGACGTACACCAGAAAAACTATTAGTTGTTTGTCTGAAATTCAAGTTTCACTGAACGTTCTGTATTTTTAGTTGCTAAATCTGGTCACACTATTTAGACAAGTTTGCCTTAAATTAGGTTACACGGTTACTTGTCTTCTGAACACAGGTCTCGGTGGGGTCTGCTGTGCACATCACTGAAAAGAGGTGTTCTCAGGAGGGCTGCCGTGTTGCTCGGTGACTGGCTCTCAGAATGGCATGTACATGGGAAACACGGAGGTGTTTGTTTACCTGTCAGACCACGCCCAGCCCCAGAAACGCCTTGAGCAGGGCCTCGGGTCAGCTGGACCCCCAAACCCTTTGAAATATGTGGGGTATCACAGCTTCTTGGTTTATACTTTCGATGTTTGTGTGGTCTGATTTCAGTCAGATGGTCCACTCCCAACATTCCTGTTAGTAATGGGTAGTAATTACTTAAATATAAGGAAATATTCCAGATGAGAAGTTTAAGTAATCCAAGCAGACTTTTGTTACCAAACTCAAGTCCATGTGCCTGATGCACAGTGAGGCCAAACTATACTGAAATATTGGAGTTTGGGGCAGAGAAAGGTTTATTGCAGGACCATGCAAGGAGGTAGGTGGCTTATGCCCCAAAAAACCCCGAACTACCCTGAAGGGTTTCAGCAAAGCATTTGTAAAGGCCAGGTGAGGGAGGGGCAAGGTTGGTTGCTGCAGACTTCTTGGTGTCAGAATCCTTTGTTCTTGCAGCTATCCACGTATGTCAGTTCACAGTGTTCCTGTAAACCTTCAGCAAGACGAATGTTACTCTCTGTTCTGCAACTTTTTATTTCTATATGAATGGAAAAGTGTTATATCCTTAAGGGTCAGAGCCTTGAGAATGGGCTATCCTGTATATTTCAGGCTCTAGGCAACATTCTTAACTCGAAGCAAAAGCAATAGGGGACGAAGGTTAAACTAAAAGAAACAGATCCAATATGGAGTCAGATTTGGTCTTCCCTATGACACTTTGACGCTACTTGTTTAGAAGAAAGTGGCTGAGGAACTCATGTAAAAGCAGCAAAGGGGGAAACATATGCTGATGATAAATGTGTCCAGCAGCAGTGAGCATGGGAACCTGGGAGCTAGCCCAGGAAGGAGCAGGTCTGTGGCACCAACGAGGACCACAGACCCCTGTGTGCGTGGATTGTAACGTGTGATGTGAAAGTGACCTTCCAGACCAGGCACGAGGGAAGATTGGGTGATAAATGGGCCTCCGTGGACTGGTCAGCTGACTCAGCGAGTCCAGACGCTGGTCCCAAACCCTCAGCTGGGTGATGGGAACTGAGGTTCCTTCACAGAGGCTCGATTGGGAGCCCTTGCACTGGTCCAGTTGGCCTGTCAAAAAAAGGGTAGTCCAAAAGGAGAAACACAAAGGTCTGATAAGCATATGAAAAAAATGTCCAACTTCAGGATTTAAGACCTGCTTGTGAAAACCACAGGATTAGGCCACTGCCTGCCTCTGTGACTGACTGGCAAGATAAAAATTCCAGAACAGTCACCATCACAGTGTTAGCTGCCTGGGATGTTGGGAAGTGAGCAGGTCTCTGTTTCAGGTGGAGGGGTAAGCTGGGTGAACGAGAGCTTGTCATTGTGTGTCTAGACTCAAAAAAAGGCACCTAACTTTCGACCTAGGCCTTCTACCTCTGGGGATCCTAAGCGAATAATCAGAAATGTGGACAGGATTTTATGCACAAAAGTATTTGTTTGATTATATTTATGTTATCTGAAATTTGCAAATGGCTGAAAGTCTTTCTGAGAGTATTTCAGAATATGAAAAAATGATATTTACCAAGGTTTTAAAATAACCTCTTGTGATGTAAATTGGGGAAAAAACACAAAATTGTTTATACCATGTGATTTCCGCAGTGTCCAGCTATGCATAGTAAAGGTGCAAAGTCCAGGAGAATGCTACCTTACCCCACTGTCATGGGATTTAGGCTAATTTTTGTGTCTGCTTTGTATTTCCAAAAATTTATATGGGTGGTTTTAAGATTTGGAAAAGAAGGAAAAAAATATTTCTCTCAGATGGTAAAGAGCCGATTGGATGGAGAGACACTGGGCTGTGGAGGTGCTGAAAATAGGTGGGGTGACCCCGGACGGGGAGACTGCTGAATCTCTTAGGCTGGGGGGAACCACCCTGTACTCTAACCTTGACAGCCCAGCTCCACCTTCAGCACCTTGCGGGTGGGGGAGGGGGGCAGTCTTAGTGGCATCACTCTTGCCTCCCAGACACCATGTTCTCCAAACTAATCCCTCTCCTCTCTCCCAGTCAAAACCTTACTTTCTTAACAAACTCTACATTCACCAGTTGGGTATTAATGCAAGAAATCGTGTTACACAGCTACTTAATGGGGTATGCTAGAATTATGAAAGGGCTGATGGGGAATGTTTGTTGCCATGGAAAATTTCAGAAAGCTACGTTAAAATATAACAGTAGGTGTCATGACTGTGATTCCATTTTTTATCAGAATCATTTGTAACCCCCATGTGATTCAAATATAACATATATGCTATCCATAAATAATTCAAACATTGCATCTGTACACTCTGTGTGCATTTTTTTTTTTTCTCTGAAAGAACAGCCCAGAAACTGCTGATAGAATAACATCCTTGGGTGAGAGAAGAGAGGTTCATGTTCACTTTTGTCTTTATACTTTTCTTTAGCATCTAGATTTTCCTAACTAGCGAGCATTATGTCTGTGATTAAAAAAGCCAAAAGAGAGCTATTCCTTTTGAAGGGGGAGAGCAGAGAGAGAGAAGTGTGTGAAAATCTCTTCCTTACCAGAGGTCTTTGTTCAGTTTTCCCAGGTTTTCTGGAGGAAGGTGTGAAGGCGGCTGTGCTCCCCAGATAGCAAGCATCTTCTCTCCCTTCTGGACTCTCTCCGTGCTGCTCCCCACTCTGCCCTCCCTCTCTTGGGAGTGGCCCCAGAGGAGTGTGGACCAGACCCACACCTGTGGACACACAGTGGGGTTATCACCCATCCTCTCCTACACCCGGGCAGGCCAAGGCTCTGGATGCAGAAGCCACTGGCCAAGGGGTGGGGGGAGCATTCAGGCCATAAAGTGTCCTGTCAGAATAATGTGCTCTTTTGGAGTTGCTTGTGTGAGCAGCTTGGGCTGGAAGGCACTGGGGTTCTGGGGCCCAGCTGCCTGGGGTCCAGTCCCAGGGCTGCCCCTAACCACGGGGTGATAGCGGGTGGATGCTCTTTCCATGCCTCAGCTTCCTCATCTATGAAATGGGAGTTCGGCTGGCAGCATAAGCTCCATGCCATGCCGGCACCCAGGGGGTGAGGGGGGAGACTTTCCATGTGCGGAGCTTTGTGGTACCAGGATGCTGAAGGTAGCTACTTGTACTTGTGTCAATTTTTATTAATATTAATAGATTTTCCATGCAGATCTTATACTTTCTGACACAGTTCTAAAACCTTTCCAATTACAGAGGCAATATATGTGCATTTATAAAATTACGAAAGCTTCTTAAATCTACCAGAGAAGTCTGTCATCTCTCCACCCCAAGTTAATCACTGCTAATACTTTATTTTAAGCATGTAAATATTTTACAGGCCCATTTTCTTTGTCCATGTTTTAATGTGTCTTTCATTGGCTTGATTATAATCCCATGAAGATGTTTTTCTGGAGTTGTGGACTTTTTTTGTTTTGTTTTGTTTTGTTTTTTGCGGCACGCGGGCCTCTCACTGTTGTGGCCTCTTCCGTTGCGGAGCACAGGCTCTGGACTCGCAGGCTCAGCGGCCATGGCTCACGGGCCCAGCCACTCCGCGGCATGTGGGATCTTCCCGGACCGGGGCACGAATCTGTGTCCCCTGCATCGGCAGGCGGACTCTCAACCAATGTGCCACCAGGGAAGCCCTGGAGTTGTGGGCTTGATTTTAATGTTGCTGTTTTAACTTTTGCTGAAAATTTTTCTCTTCACCTGAGGTCTAAAAAATGCCACTGAATATACACACTACTATGTATAAAATAGATAACCAACAAAGACCTACTGTATAGCACAGGGAGCTCTACTCAGTATTCTGTAATAACCTACAAGGGGAAAGAATCTGAAAAATAATGAATGTATGTATATATATATATACTGAATCACTGTGATGTACACCTGAAACTAACACAATATTGTAAATCAACTAGACTCCAATAAAATTAGAAAAAAAAAAAGAAAGAGAAAAAATACTGAAATAGAAACAAAATACAACAGAGAGGGTCAAAAAAGCTAAAAGATTATTCTTTGAAAATACCAATAAAATGTATTTCCCACTAATCAGTGAAACAAATCAAGAAAGATCCCACCAACAACCAGTAACAGGAAAATTATAGTGACATCTCTTCAGATAGTAAAATAAAATCAGAGGATGTTATGAATGATATGCCAATAAATTTGGAATTTTAGATTAGACAAGCGCCTATAAAAATATGACTTATTAAATCTGATGTAGGAAAAAAAATTAATGTGAATAAATCTATACTATTAGGAAAATTTCTTTTTTCAGTGCCACTGAGCTCTGGGTGCTCTGTGGAGGGTCCAATTATAAAACAGTTGCTGGGCATTTCCTTCCCAGGTAACAGACCGCCTAGGGCTTGATCACCAGGAATTGTTACAGAAGATGCCTGTGCTCCATGGAATGCTAATTCTTTACATTCATGGCTTAAACCCTGCAGTTGACAGTAATTCTTTTTGAATTGCTTTTCAGGGAAAGCAATTTAAGCCAAAAACAAGGAGTAACTTTTTCTTCCAACTCCCTAGCCAGCAGGCTGTCCCTTTTTATGATTAACTTTCCTTTTACTGTGTATTTTAAACAACTGTCGTTCAAAACTAAAAAAGTAAGTAAATCGAAAAAGTAAGAAATGGAGGAAGAAAGAAAAGAAATGCTGGTGGTGGTGGATGTGACCCCTGTGAAGTGCTTCTTTTGACCAGAGCCTTTCCGCACCTGTCTCTCCAGGACCAGGTGGAACAGACATCTCCTCGCCGTCCTGGAAATCTGGCAGGACCCGGCTTTCCAGCGCCGCCTGACAGGCTGGCGAATCACCAAGGTAAGGACGGAGTCACAAAAGCGCCCTGACACAGATGCCCTGACTCTCACTACAGCTTTGCAGCGATACTAGGCTTTGTATTCTAAGAAACTGTTCCTGGCTCTGATATAAGAAGATGCTGACCTTAGCTCTTCTTTTCCCCTTTAAGGAAAATAAACTCTATAAAAGAGAGAAATACTTGATTATGACATCTTCCTGTAGTTTCTTTCAATGAACCAAATTCAGTGAGCAAAACTTCCAAATAGATTTCATGTCAATTTTCCCAGGATTCAACTTCAAGGCAACCTTAGAGGCCCCTCCATGGTGGGACCCTCTTGATTTTGGCATTTTTATTTGCACTTAAGCTGGTTTTGCGTGTATGTACTCTTGGCAGTTCTCTACTTTCCTAGGATTCCTTCTGTTTCTTCTGGTTAAATGGTTACAAGGTCTGGTAACTTAGGTGTGATAAACCCAAGCTTTCACATAGGACAGGGCTTAGGAAGATAATTGGTCTGATCATGAGATAGGGACAGGAAAAGCACACATGGCTGGTGGTTGAGATTATTAGAGAGTTTAAGTATCAGAAATTGTAGGGTTTAGAGCTGGTAGGAATTAGAATAATCAGATTTTCTTAATTGCCTAAGGAGAAAGAGGATGAAATTTAGCAAAAATAAAGTCTGGGAGCTAGCCATGAAGTCAAAAGGGTGTTTTCTCAAGCATTAGAGGATTTGTAAAAGCTGTCGGGATTTCCTGTGTCAAGCGTAATTTTAGGGTGCCCTTTTAGAAAACTCTCACACAAAGTGATGCGAGAGGAGTACCAGTTTGATCACATCGGCTATGAAACTCAGGGAGATCTTAACTTATTACATCTCATTGCTTACAGTGAGTGACCTGGGGTCTGCGTGTCTCAGCAGCTGCGGCTGGGCCTGGGGGAGTGAGTGGACGTGACTCCAGGCTGAACTCAGCTCCCCAGACAGTGCAGGCTTTAAAGCCATCATGACATTGACCACCTTTCCCTCCAGTCTTCAGTAATTTTGCACACATGGCACATAAAACAGGAAAATCAAAAGGACTCAGCCTGGCTCAGACACAGGACGGAGATGCCCCCAGAGCAGTGAGCAGTGCTGACAGCTGTGCCCACCAGGCTGCAGGTCCCAAAGCCACCAC